>NC_050198.1:68208047-68307870 GCF_004126475.2 Phyllostomus discolor
AAAGGTGCTGGTAGATTTCCTACTGGGATCCTAAGCCAGAGATTTGGGGGTTTTATCATTTAAAAAGACTATAGGATTTAAAGCTTAGTTCTGTTTCCTGCCTGTGACTTCATATTCTAATTAAAGAGCGTCCTCCAGCAAGTAGATTTCACAGGGTCTTTCATATTCTATGTCTTAGGCCTGATTACCCCGGGAGTCCCCTGTTTCTGGTCTGGACTGTACTGCCCCTGTTACTTCCAAGGGACCTGAGTTGGGCAGAGGAGACAAAGGCAGCTGGGGGACTTGGATTTTTCAAGGACTCAGGCATTGGCAAAATTGGTGAATGATGTCGATCACCCCGTTATTTCAACAGCCCTGTGAAGATGTCCCTGTTATCCCTTTGTGAATGCTTCTGTCTTAGATTCATTCTCTATCCAAGAGAATTGTTACCCGTCATTGACTGCCATTCAAGCCAGGGAAATAAGTTTTATCTCCTTCAGTGGCTCCTGGTCCAGAGGTCTTTTACTCAGCCTAAGTCATGGGGGTTCACAGCTTCCTGAGACCAGGCAGGGTGGCCTGCAACATTAATGCATTCTTAGGTACTCTGCTGTTTGAAGAATGGATTGAAAATGGGTAAGAGTGGATGCAGGGAGACCACTTACAATTCAACAATGAGGAGTTAGTGGTGTGAGATATAGAGAAGTGGTAGGAAATGTGACCAGAAAGAGATAGTCTGGGGATAAGTTATAGACACTCCTGAAGGTCATGGTACAAAATGTGGTTTGTATACTAAATTCAAGTTCAAATTAATGAACACAATTAAATCTAATTAATCTTTTTTGAAAGATCACCTTAGAGGCTGTGAGGAGAATTAATGGTGGAAATGGAGAGTGAAAGGAGGAAGGCCAGTTAGAAGGCTAATGTGGTCTAGGAAAGATATGAAGGAAGAATAGTAATGGTGTGGATGGAAAGATGAAAGTATATATAAGAGATAAAAGGTCATAGAACTGATAGGACTTTGTGATGGAGGTTTCTGGAATAAGCTTATTGACTAAATGTCACTGACTGAAATAAGGTTGATGAGGAAAATGAAAAGTAAATCCAGTTTGAAGTGACAAGTGTGTGTGAGTAGAGGGGGAGATCAGGTGATAAATTCAATTTTAATAATCCTTACAACAAATCTGTTGAGGATTGTAGAGATGAATGAAGTAATTTGCTCAATCTCACATGTTTGGGAAGTAGCAGAGATGTATTCATCCCTAGATCTGTCTGATTCCACAAATTATGTTCTTTTAGTTTATACTTCATGTCATTTTCATGGTAGTAAGTCTTCAGCAGAATGTGTAAGGCAAGAAGTAATACGATATGGCAGAAAGGAAGTAAACAGGGCTCTTTAATTGGGCTTCTCTTGGCAAGATAGGCAATGTTGAGACTGCAGGAAAGAACCTGGGTTTAGGCAAAGGAGACCACAGTGAAGAACTGAGTAAGAATGTTCAGAAAAATGAGAGATGGAAAATCAAGGACTGTAGACTTTTTTGTGCTGAGCCTAAATTTTCACTCACAAACAAAATCATTGTTTGGATTTGACATGCTATAGGGGTGATGTACTACATGCTTAAGAATATAGGAGTTACATAATCCAAATAACACATAGAGAATATATTTGTTTATTACCATAAGGAAGAGGGCTTGGTGGCATTAAGGACACAAGCCGTCATCCAGCTGCTTGAGATTTGATTGGGGTGTAGAGAGTAAAGGGCATATCTGAGACTTCTAAATTTTAGGATATCCTTGAAGTGCTGTAGGTTTATGTCTTGAGATCTTTTAGTCTCATGAGAACTCCTTTGTAGGTAATTCTCTGCCTTTACCTCACTGCTTTTAAGATTCTCTCTTTATCTTTAACCTTTGGCATTTTAATTATGATGTGTCTTCGTGTTGCTCTCTTTGGGTCCAACTTGTTTGGGACTCTGTGTTTTCTGGATTTGTATACCTATTTCCTGTGCCAAATTAGAGAAGTTTTCTTTCATTATTTTTTCAAATAAGTTCTCAATTTCTTGCTGTTCCTTTTCTCCTTCGGACAGCTCTATGATTCAGATGTTGGCCCCTTTGGAGATGCCCCAGAGACTTCTTACAGTCGCCTCTTTTAAAAAATTCTTATTTCTTCATTTTGTTCTGGTTCAATATGTATTTCTTCCTCATGTTCCAAATAGTTGATTTGAATCCCAGCTTCTTTCCCTTCACTGTTGTTTTCCTGTGGATTTTTCTTTATTTTGCTTAGTATAGCCTTCATTTCTTCCCTTATGCTTTTTCCATGCTCAGTGAGATCTCTGAGCATTCTGACCAACCACTGATGTTTTGAACTCTTTGTCTAATAAGTTGCCTATCTCTGCATCACTTAATTCTTTTTCTGGGGTTCTGTTCTGTTCTTTCATTTGGGCCATCCATATTTCTTTGTCTCCTCAATTTGACTGCCTCCCTGTGTCCGTGTAATAGGTAGAGCCACTTTGAATCCCTGTCTTATCACACCTGTTAAGTTGAATGGGGTGGAGCCTTGGATATTTTCCAGGGCAGGCAGCCTGATTCACTGCTTTGTGGCCCCATGTGTGTGGGAGGGGTCAAAGAGGGAACAATGCTGTTGCTGGGTGACTTCTGGGGGCTTTCCTGGCACTCACCCCATTTCCAGTCACTTTACCCACTTCCCATACGTGACTGGTGCCCCTCCAGCTGCTGTCCTGGCTGTGGTTCCCAGAGTGGGTGGGTTTGCATACATTCTGGGCTGTCCTGAGAAACTGGCAATTTCTTCTGTCCCAATCCCCACTGATTTTTACAGCCAGAAGTTATGAGGCTTTATTTTCTTGGCACTGGAACCCTGGGCTGTGTGGTCTGGCCTGTGGCTGGGACTTCTTGTTCACAAGGTGTCCCCCTGATTTTTATCCACCATAGCTGAATGAGGAATTGCACATTGTGCTGCCTGCTATCACTGCCTCACCACTGCCAGCTTGCCACCACCACACTGCATCCTCTCCACTCTGACTCCCCATCTCTGCCCCTCATACCCATCTGGATGAATACAGCTTCTTTAAATCCTTGGTTATTAGACTTCCATACAGTTTAATTTTCTTGCAGTTCTGGGTGTTTTTTGTTTTGAAATTAGTTGTGATCCTTCTTATGGTTGTACAAGGAGGCAAAGCATTTCTATCTATGCCTCCATCTTGACCACAAGTGACTGAAAATTTTAAGGAAACCCTTTGGGTCTTTTTTTAAAAGATTTTATTTATTTATTTTTAGAGAGGGAAGGGAGGGAGATAGAGAGAGAGGGAAGGGAAGGAGGCACAAACAGCAATGTGCGGTTGCTGGGGGCCATGGCCTGCAACCCAGGCATGTACCCTGTCTGGGAATCAAACCTGCGACACTTTGGTTCACAGCCCGCGCTCAATCCATTGAGCTACGCCAGCCAGGGCTCCTTTGGGTCTTTAACAATCCTATCAATATATGTCTAAAATAATTAATAAAGTTCTTAAATTCTACCAATAATATAAGCCACCATACTCTTACATCATTTTTATCACCATTACTTGCAAATTGGAATTCTTTGTACAGCCTTTTAACAAAAAAGTCTACCTCTTCCCTGCCCCTACCCAATTCTTAAAAATTACTATATCCTCCATTTCCAATAGAAAAGAGCACAGCCATGTTAAGATGCAGGCACTCAAAAAAAAGAAAATAATGTCTGTGGTGGGTGACCAGCTAGGTTCACTCACTAGCTAAGTGACTCATCTCCATGTACCAGCCACAGCGAGTACATGGTACAATTTCATGCCCCAGCACACTGACAAATGACTATGTGTCATGAACCTTCAGAATCACTTGAGAATAACTGGAACTGAGTCTCAAACCTGGGAATGCTTAGTAAAGGTTGACTACACATTAACCCTTGTGTCACTTAGTTAAGATAAAAATATTGCTCCAAGCCCCTACCTACCCAGTGATTATAATCACTCATTTGGGCATTTCTGCTTGTAAGGATCAAACCATAGGTCAAAGGGGGGTTGTATATGAGCATGAAAGTGTTGCCTCTTTTACACGGCACTGCTATTATATCCATGGAAACCCTATGTCAGTGATTTTTGCCTCCTAGGCAACATTTGGCAAAACTTTGGTTGTTATAACTTTGGGAGTTGTGTTACTGGCAGCTAGTGGGTAGAGGGTAGGGATCTTGCTAAACATCCTACAGTGTACACGACACCCCCTACAACAAAGAGTTATCCAGCTCAAAATGTCTGTAGTGTCCAGTTGATAAACCCTGTCCTATGTCAAGGGAATCATCTAATCAGGGAGAAGCCACTTTACATTTTTCCCACTAAAAGCCATTCCTCTTGTTTTTTTTTTTTCCTCAGTGCTATGATTAGGAGAATCTACAGTCCCTAGAGTAAAGATACAACATTTTTCTTCTTCAAACTAATTTCTTCTAAGTAAGTCTCTGACCTTTGTGATGTTTACATCTATCCCATGTATAAATATTGCTATGGACTAAGTGTTTCTGTCCCCTTGAAATTCATATGTTGAAACACTAATCTCAATGTGATTTTAATAGGATCCGGGGATTTTGGTCAATAATTAGGTTGTAAGGGTGGAGCCTTCATGAATGGGATTAGTGTTCTTATAAAAAGAGGCTGGAGAACTAGCTTACTTCCTTTCCACCATGTGAGAAGTCAGCCTTCTGCCACTCAGAAGAGGGCCCTTATCAAGGACCCAACCCCACTGGCATGATGATGTTGGACTTCCAACCTCCAGAACTGTGAAAGATAAGTATTTGTTATTTAAGCCACCCAGTTTATGTAGCATTTTGTTATAGCATCTCAAGCTAAGACAAATACTTCGTGTCTACTGTGCTAGTTCTGAATTATAGTAAAGAATAAGATGGACAAGCAGTCTTCCCTTATGGTCCCACAGAAGTTGAATTTCAGTGAGAGATATAGGCAAACAAACAGACAATCACAATGCTGAATTGTAGGTGTCATGGTGGAAGTCAAGGTTCTCTGGAACCTTAATATGTGTCTATTAAGACAAGGCATTTAGTGGCAACTAAGCTTAGAGGTAACTCTTCTGTATAGTGCCTTGAACTTATCATTTCCCCTTTCACTGGACATTTAATTAGACTGACATTCCACTTATCTTAGTCCTTGATTTAGCCCTCCTTTCTGGGCAGGATAGGAGGGAGAATGGAGGAAAATGACATGGAATAGAGTGTGAGGGTATCTTTCTGGATAAAGTGACATCTTAGCAGAAACAGCAAGATGAAAAGAAATTAACCATTACAAATAGGGAAAGGAGAAGAAGGAAGATATTCTAGGCTAAAAGGAAAGCATGTAAGAGACCCTGGACTGTTTCAGGATCTGAATTTGCCCTCTTTAGCCCAAGATGTCCTGAATTTGTATTGGTGGATGACAAGAATAGAGGATTGAAGGGAAGGCTCATGAGGATCACACTGGTCTCATTTCCCATCCTGAAATAATTTTCCTTTTAAAAATCCTTGTGTATGTTACAAAAAATAATCCTTATTCATTGTTAACATTTTCCAAAGCATATACAATGAGAGGAAAGTCTCCATCAGCACCTGTCAACTTCCTTTTCCAGAGGTAGAAAACATTAATAATGTGTATCCTACCAGCCTTATCTTCACTTCTTTTCTCTTTAAAAAATTTTTTAATTACATTTATTGGGGTGACAATGGCTCACAGAACCATAAAAGTTTCAAGTGTACAACTCAACAAAACATCATCTGCACACTGCATCATGCATACATCATCCAAAGCAAAGTCTCTTTCTGCCCCTATTTATCCCCGCTTGTCCACCTGCACCAACTCCCAAGCCCCTTTTACACCTTTATATTCACATACCGTATATAGCCCTGAGGGTTTTAAAACATAAATTGCATTATTATATAGATACACATACAAACTGCTTCCCCTTTTTACTTTTTGCAATATTTTTCTGGAATTTTTTTTACATCAGCAGAAATGGACTTACCTTAGTCTTTTAATATCAGCTTAGATTTCATTATATTGATGTGCCATAATTTACTGGGGCTCTTAATTCACTAAAGTTCCACAACTATAGATATCTTTTCTGCTAAATGGGCAGAACAGTGGACTGCTCCCTGAGGAAACAAACAGTGGGCTGTGGGATGATGGAGAAAATGAGAACTCCTTAGTTGAGGATTACATACAGAACACCTGCACCTGAAACCTCATTCCCCAAACCACTGACTCCACCCAAAGCATGTTTGTCTTCCAGTTTCTACAGAAGCCCTACAGGCTGCATGATTTTTTAGTCTGCCCTGCCCCTCAAGAATACCTTTGAGGTTCACCTTAATGTGATTTTATTTGGATAAATGCATTTGAGGAGGGGAAAGGCAAGGAGGTGAACTCAGTGGGATTTGCCCCAGAAAATGCCCACTCCTCTTTTCAGATGTGCTTCAAATGGAACACAATCGTTGTTTTTAGGTGTTATTTAAATTATAATCAGGCTTTTAGAATATAAATAAGGCACAGAAAGAAACATTAGCAAAAAAATAGATGAATGCAGTTAATAGGAACCAGAGAGTGGAGGCACCTGACTACATGCTGATGGTAAAATAAGTTATGTTTGAAAGGCCTCAGGCTCAGAGGGATTTATTTGAATTGTTAACTATATTGTTTTTTTATTCCTGTCTTCACCAATTTTACTGGTATATGTTTACAGAATTAAGAAAACAGGCGGTGTGAATTGTTGTTTTATAAAAAGTACCTGTAACACCAACACTTACAATTTTTATAAAAAGATGGGATCATCTTCATCCCACCAGATAATCACAAAGCAAAACCAGATATCACCTGGTGTGAACTATAGCAGGTGTGATCACTGGAGAGGTAAATGGTCAAGGTACACTGGGAAGCCTGGTGCTAAGAGAAAAGAACATAAGGAGACAGGCTAGGGAAATTGCTGAGAAAGCGTGGAAGGAAAAAAAGAAGTGGATTGAGGAAGGCAGGAGCCATAGCTGAAAAGAGGATACAAACTAAGAGAGGGCTCAATCAAACCAGTCAGGAACAGGAATAAAGAAGCCTAAAGGACCATCAAATAGACTGCCAGTGTACCAGGTTGAGTGCCCAGGAAACTGGATTGGCAAGAAAAAGCCACTATTGACAAGTTACACTACTAAAATAAGTTGTATCAAAATTGTCGGATCTTAGTTTGAAGAACTCTGAGGATCCTACCAGAGTGGGGTGGGCAGATTATGATTTTAGTGGGAAAGATTAAAGGACACTGAGTGAAGCATAACAAATGGGTGGTGAATTCTCAGATATAAAGCACTTTGGTTCGTATTCTTCCCAGTTTCCTAGGCACTTAGTCTAGGAATCCAGGGAATCCAGGGTAATCTGTACTTCATAGTCTTCTGAGCCATTTACTATTTCAGAGGAGAGTAGTTGTACTCATGGTAAGAGGAGAACAGAGTCAATGTTAGTTGCATCGGGCAGACAGAAGAATGTCATGGATCCTGAAAATGGACACTACGTATGACAAGAATGTTGTCAGGTTAAAGAGCCTTAACAGCAGAGGAAAGCTCTATGAAAATATCCTCCAGTTTCTTGAAGGGATGGATTAGTGTGGAAACACAGGTGCCCATTGTTTAACATGAAAAAGTGATGCTGCAAAATACAACAAAAGTTTATTTGGGGTCTTATTAGTATTTTAATCTGAGAGTCACAGATTCAGGAAAAAACCTTAAGTGTGCTCCAGGGAAGAAAAAGAAAGCTGTAGCTTACTAAATTCACAAAGGAAACTTTTCCTATTGGAGTCTAATATAGCCTGATAAGTAGTTCACAAAGGTTTGGTCAGGTTCAGGTGGTGAGGCTCTGAGATAGGCATTGATATGGAAACAGGGAGACAAGTTCCAGGTTGGGCTTCTATGGCAAGCACAAAAGTCCAAAAGTTCAACCCTCATCCATGTATGGGTGTAAGTATGACTTTTGTAGTGGCCTCCTGACTCCAATTTAGAGCCCCCTGACATTAGTGACCCCATTTTAGATGTTTCTGGTCATATTCTTGCCATGTGTTTGCTTTGCTTTGCAATTGACTTTGTCCCACTAAACTTTGTGGGGAGCTCAGAATTTATGTAGGACAGTGGTTTATAAATTTTATTTTTCACAGTAGGTTTTATTTTCATCAAGTGGAATCTTAAAAAAAGCTATAATATATAAACATATGTTAGCATATTTTAAGTTCAAATTTAAGCCATTTACTTAGGTTATAATCAGTACCTGAATTAAGTTTTGATAAATATAAACCTTTGAAATAGGTCCTGGGTGACAATTGTATTCTTATGTCCAACTTCAGAATCTAATTTATTTTTTCTATGAGGTTTTGGTTGCACGATGTAGAAACATTCCTACTTCACACAGATAAATGGCAAATATAAAGAATATTTTGGGATAGCTTAATTTGCAATCTCAGGGGACTCTTGAATTCAATAAAAATGGTAGGAATAGCTATCAGTCAAGGTCTACACCAAAAAATAATTCACCTGGTAACACAAATTAATAGCATAATAGTTTCTAATATATTATAATTTATTACCTCTTCCATTTGAGTTTGTTATCATCCTACTATGTTTTTAATGAATTTAAAAATATAATTATTGTAGTTCAAATGAATGCTTTCAGAAACACTATGACCTCTTTGAAGAATATTAGAAGTCTTTGAAACATAATTATGAAACCTCATGACCTAGGAGATTTCTTCTCTGGAAAGAACATTGTGAGAGGTGAGTCAGAGAACTGAATAAGAGGAAAACTGTCATTTGTAAGGAAGTGATGTTCAGAATGAAGCCGGATGCTTATGTAAGCAAATTCCAGGATTCACAGGATGCATTCTCAGTTGTTCTGTGGGTGATTCCACAGTGGAAACACTGGCTACCTGACTGTCAGAGTCTGAGGCAGGGTAAAGGTAGGGTAACAAAGCAGGCCCTTGTCTGGAGTGCACAAAATAGGTGGTTACTGAAGTCTTTTTTATCCTTTCTTTTCTTTTTGTATATTTAGGTCCTATCACAATATGTGGTACATAGTAGATTTTCAGTAAATGCTAGTTAAATGAGTGGAGAGGATAATGAATGGTGATCTGGCTGAGGGGTTCACAGAAGCAAGATAGCCTCTGGGAATATATTGCTGTCCTCAGCACATAAGAAGGCGTTGCACATGTGAATGAAGACACAGCCCTCTAACCTGGGAAGCCAGGGCCTGCATATATTTTTCCCCATCCTCCTGCCCTGACTTTTATCCTCTTTAGCCACCCATATCCTCTTTAGACTGGGTCTTCTCTCAAGGAATGTAGCTCCAGCTATGACTCTGGCTAACATGGTCAGAGCTGATGCCCCAAGTTCCCTTTTGCTCTTATTTACATAAAACCAGTCCTAGACTCAGTTGCTTCTGTTAGTGCCTTTTCCATTCTTTAGGTACACCTTTATTTTATTAACTTGCATGCCTGCTTAACCTACACTGGTACCTCAATGGCACTGAGCCCTCCCTGCCACCAACAACTCATGCAATGCCTTTCTTTGTATTAGTCCCTTTCTCCATCTCTCTTTATTTTCCCTGATGCACCTAAATGTGGAATAGTGAGGCTAAATTATAATGATAGGTCATATTTATTTAGCATGTACTGTGTGCCAAGCACTGAGCTAAGAGCTTCATATACTTTACCTCAGTCTTCACAAAAACCCAGTGAGGTATGTACTGTATTTTTGTACCCATTTCACAGCTGAGAAAAATGAAGTCCTTACAGAAATAATTAACTTGCCCAAGGTTATACAAATTAGTGTGAGAGCTAGAATCTGATTCCAAACACTGGCCTCCTAATTACTTCTTATATTCTGCCCTTACGAAACAGCTTGTTGGAAGGAAGCATATAATTAGCAAATAAGTCATTGTTTTGCATTCTGGCTGGAGTCCAACTTATTATACACAGGCCTATGGCATGAAGATTGGGAAACTTCTTTTTATATCTGTACTATGGATCCCAAAGGCAAGCCCTGATACAATTCCTTCCATTTTTTTAACCAGATTTGAGGGTCGGGGGTAGTTTTTCATAATTTAGAAATGGTGAATATAAGTGGCACTGAGAGGGTGAGAAACTGTCCCAGAGTCACATATCAAAGGCATAACAGATGCAGGAACAGAATCTGTGAGTTGTCAATCCTTACCTGCCTACACTCCCAGGCTACACCTAAATAAGAAACATGGGGTATTTCCAAACCTGTTTGAGAACTCCATGTTACTCTTAAAATATCTTCAGTAAGAACTCCTTCTTTTCTTCCAGTGCTAGCCCCCCTTAATTTTTCCTCAACAAAAATTGCTTGTGAAACCACAGTGTATTTATTCCTAATTTCCATAGAATTTTGTAGTGAGTTCCATGCTCTTTTCCAGATGGATTACCTCCTGTGTGTCTCTGTCTCATCTTCCTTAGTTTGGACTGTTTCAAGCTAATACTCCTAATGGTTAGTGGGCACCTTGAGGTGCTTCTCTCTTCCCTAGACACAAGTATAAGAATCAGTAGGTTTGGGGTCTATGTATTTGGAATTTAATATTGCTCTGTGAATGTGATGCCTGCTCAGGGCTCTTAGAGGTTGTAGGTTACATCCCCTGTGACTCTCTAGAGAAGCTTAGTGTCAGGACTCATATGTGACAGTAACAAAATACAGAGACAAAAGCTATGATTGATAAAATAAAGAGTATGGAAAAGTCTAGGTCAGAAACTGAATAGGTCAGTGATTCTTGTATGCATGCATGATAGTTTTATTCAAAACACCTGAAGAGATAGAATTCAAAATACACTTGCTCTTTTCCCCTGGATTGTCCAATATTTTTTTCAAATCTGTGTGAAGTTGATATAAGTGGAACCATTTTAAAATGGAGCTGGAGCAGTGATTCCAGAGGAACCGCCTTGCTCGTCTTTTTGGACTGAAACAAGCCTTTGGACTGGGTCATGCCATAATTGTTTTACAAACAATTACCTGTAAAGTTATCAGGAAGGTGGACATCCTGATCACAAGGACTGATGATTATGCACTTTCTATCTGAAGAGAGAATTGGCCAATCACATATAGACATGAGTAGCACAGCTTGTCAACACCAATAGAATTTTTCTTCTTTTTTTTAAAGATTTTATTTATTTATTTATTTATTTATTTAGAGAGGGAAGGGAGGGAGAGAGAGGGAGAGAGAGAGAGAGAGAGAGAGAGAGAAACATCAATGTGCGGTTGCTGGGAGTTATGGCCTGCAACCCAGGAATGTACCCTGGCTGGGAATGGAACCCGGGACACTTTGGTTCCCAGCCCGCGCTCAATCCAATGAGCTACGCCAGCCAGGGCTGAATTTTTTCTTCTTTTCATGGAATTATTTCTTTCCTTTTTTTTTCTCATAAAAACCCATTGCTTTCACCCTGTAATAAGGAAACTATTTTGGTTTCTGCCTGACTCTATGCTCCCCAAATTGCAATCCTTTGATTCTAAATAAATGCTTTGCCTCTTGAACTGGTTTATTTTTTAGGTTGATACCTACTGAGAATCACTATTATTTACTGTAGTGTGACATATCTCCTTTGTACAGGGGGAAGTAATAATAATTAACATCAATTGAATAGCTACTATGGGTCAGCAACATATTGTTAAGGTATAATAATTCATATAATCCACACATAGATTCTATGAAGTAGGTTCTATTACTACCATCTCTAGTTTTCATTTGGGGTAGCTGAGGCACAAAAAGAATTGGAAGCTTGCTCAGGCTTACATGGCCTATAAGTGGTAAAGGTGGGGTTTAAATTAAGGTACTCTGCCCTGATTGGTGTGGCTCAGTGGGTTGGGTGTCATCCTGTGATTCAAAACGTCCCTCTTTAATCCTAAATCATGGTACATGCCTAGGTTGTGGGCCAGGACCCAAGTTGGGAGCCTGTGAGAAGCAGTCTCTTGCACATCGATGTGTCTGTCCTTCTTTCTCCCTCCCATCCTCCTCTCTAAAAATAAAAATAAAATCTTTTAAAAAAATATTGAGTTGGCCTAAAAGTTCATTTGGTTTTTTCCCATAATATGGCTCTAGTAGTACTCAGTTGTCTTTAACTTCATTCAAAATAATTTTGTTAGATTATATTATGACAGCTCTGATATCAACATGCATTTTAATAAATTATCAAAATTGGTGAATTTTTGTGTAGCCATTTTAATATTGATGATGGAAGAAAATAAGCCATATTTTGGCATATTACGCTTTATTATATCAAGAAAGATAAAAATGCATCTGAAATGCAGAAAAAGATTTGTACAGTATATGGAGAAGGTGTTGTGACTGATCAAACATGTCAAAAGTGGTTTGCGAAGTTTCATGCTGGAGATTTCTTGGGGGATGATGTTCCACGGTAGGGTAAACCAGTTGAAGTTACTAGTGATCAAATTGAGACATTAATTATAACAATCAATGTTATATCATGTAGGGGATAGTTGACATACTGAAAATATCCAAATCAATAAAGTTATTGGTGAAAGTAAAAAATGTGTCTTTTACTTTATGGAAAAAACTAACTGGTCTTTTTGGCCAACCCAATAAATAAATTAAGGTACTCTGACTCCAGAGCCTACCTCTTTCCTTACTCTGCTATACTGCATCTCAGAAATAAGGTCACATGGATGTCATCTAACAGGGAAAGGGGAAAGATATGTGTAGGGTATCTATCCTATATCTGTCTTACTATAAGCCAGTTTAAATTTCTTTTGGAGAGTTTCAAAGTGCAGATAATACAAAAATAGTGCTGGGGACTCAGTCAGTTACTGAGATGTCTGCAAGGAATGGCAAGGAGACCATCTACAAGTGGTTGAGGTTAAAGGAGTAATGCTGTAGCAACCCAAAGAGATCTCTGTTAACTGTCACTCCAACATTTTCTAGAGTGCTTCTGATGCCTTCAGAAATCACTGATGTGGTTGGCCTTTCATGTACTTTAATTAATCCTCACAACAACCTAATTATATAGGTGTTAACTTTTGGTTTCTACCTTTCAAAATAAGGAACTGAAGTCCTAAGAGGACATCTATCTTGTCTAGGGTCACAGAGCTGGTAAGTGACAGAGCAACCTGGATTGAAACTCAGGCACTTTGTTTTTAGATCCCACATGTTTAAATGCTGCAAATGATGTAGGAAATTTGGAGTCCAAAAAGCTCATGTAAATCAAAGATCAGAGCAATGAGTCAACAATCCAGGGGAAAGCAAGAACCTGGAGGACCAACTTACTGAAAAATAAAGGCCAATTTTGGAAAGGGCCTCAAGGGATAAAGGTGCAAAACAGGGCAAAGTTGATTGGTAAGCAACCTTGAAGACTAGCACAAAGGATATTTGAATTTCATGTGAACACCTGTAACAACCATGAAACTTCATGTATGTTTCCTGTTAATGCAGGGACCAGTCTCAGGGCTCATCTAGCCTAAGAGCTGTAGGGAGAAGTTGGTTAACTAGGAATGCTTGGATGGAGTGGCAATGGCATTAATGAACATATTTAGATAAACAGGTGCTAAAGACTACCTACAAAACTGATAAAATTATGCACTATTAGAGGTCAGAAAAAATACTAGCCTTCTCCCCACAACATTTATTCTTAAGTCTTTTAAAGACATTCCTTGCAAGAGGTCACCTAGATTCTGCTTGAACACTACCTCCTGGGACAGCCTGTTTGATTTTTAGGCAATTTTCACAGTTCAAAACTTACTCTTTATGTTGACCTAAAATCTGCCTTCCTGTGCTTCCTCCTTTTGGCCTCTCTGGCTATTTTCTCCAGGAACATAAATAAGTCACTCCCCTCCATCCACAGGAAAACACACTTTAGGGCACATTTTGGAAAGAGTAAATTGTGCTATTAGCCTAATGTGACTGGAAAAGTAAGCACAAACTGACTTTCTCATGGAATGGGAGGTTTCTTTGACCATAGCAACTTGAGTTTATTAAGCCATGACTTCTCCATGGAGGGTTTTCTTTTGGACTTGCTATTGTCTGAGCTCATTCTTATGGATCTTTCAAAATAACCTCAGAGCAGTTTGTTCCCATGATAAACTCAGTTGTAGCTTGACTTTGTGTACTTATTTCTGTCCCTGAGGTCTTTGACCCATTTAGTGAAGAGTATAAGGAAGGAATTTCTTTTCCAAATGGAGCCAAAACTCAGCAACTCTCTCTCACTATCCCTGCAAGTGTTAAATACATCCCTAAATAAATGCTTTCATTATAGTTATGCTCATCATTTAATATTCAGTATTTGCAGAGATACAGCATAAGCATAATAAGGACAGAAAGAACAGGCTTTGTTCTATTTTGTTGATGACTTTAATAGATAAATTAGAAAAACAATGTTGAAACAGGCTAAAGGGACACAAAAAGTTATGTATTCTTTGTTGAGACAGAGAGTATGTACCAGACAGAAGGAGAAATATGCCATACAGGATAGTCTGAGAAGATCATCCAAGATACATAGCTTCTTGGCCTCTGTGTGATGAGAAAGGAAAGAAAAATGGAAATAAGAGCAACTGTAGATAAAAAGTGAAGTTTGTGAATCAAAATTAAGGATTTATGAACTGCATGAAGACAGAAATTCCATACTGGATACTTGTGAATTTTTCTGACAAAAAGTCCTGAAGAATAAGAAGATATGTATTAAGAAGTTGAGGCAGTAAGTATTTAAGAATTAAAAAAGGAATCATTAGGTTTACACTGGAACTCAAAGAAGTAGAAAAAATGAGTTTAATAGAAGCTTGGAATAGTATTTCATGAGGTTCCTTTTCTTCCCTGTGGGGGAGTGAGTGTTACAGAGGCAGGGGCTCTGACTTGACAAAGATCTAAGTCCCAAAAAGTGCTGGTGTGGCCTTTGTAAGGTAATGCCAAGAAAATAGGGGGTTGGAGTGCAGATTGGAACAAACCTGGTTTAGTGAAAAAGGGGAGGGGTAACACAAAAGGCTATTCAAAACAAAGAGGTAGAAGCCCTCCAAATAGTCCAGAAATTATATTGAGTCTCCTAAGAGCTCTTTTTCAGTTCTGCTGCTGCAACAGCCAGTGCAAAGATGGATCATGAGGCAGTTTTAGAAAATAAATAGACACCCAGGATGCTGGAGAAGTAGACTAAAACACACTCACACATGAATAGCATTATTCTGGAAAAGCCTATAACCTAAACCCAACAGCAATTCAGGTCAAGGAAGAAGTCCCATAAGTAACATAGGGTACTGGTGTGAGCTCACTAGTGTGAGCTGGATACTGAAAAAGTCCGCCTAGCCCTGACTCACAGACGGTGAACCAAGAAGTTGCAAGCAAGCTACATTGTTGTTAGAAGCTTCTGTAAGCATTTCAAAATCTTGGAGAAGATATTTCCCAGATTTTTTTTTCAGAATGAGGTAGAAAGAAAAGTTACACTGAGAGCCCAAAGCAAAGGGAGCCGGGCAGAACCTTTTGTCCTGTATTTGCTGTTGTCAAATACACCCTCAAGAAGTGTTGAGTGTATGTTGTGTGGGACATGAGGCAAACTTCTCTGACCTCATAATTTTACTGAAGATGATGAAAAGGATGAGTGGATCCTTTCTATTTTCAGTAGCAACAATTGGATAATGGGAATGGAAATTCTGCTGCTATAAAACGTAGGCTGGGGCAAAAAGAGGTTTACAGTTGTTCATGTGGAAAATAATACAATAATTAATGAATAACAATAAAATAATAAACTCTGTTTTGCACACTCATAACTGTAAACCCACTTTGCCTTACCCTGTACAGGATGAGAAAACAAAAAGTTAAGGGCCCAGTCCTTTATCAATAACTAGTTGATCTACCTACACTGAGAAACTCCAGATTTTAATATTGATTATTTAATCACTTCATTGTGCCACCTTGTTTATAATTTATCCTGGATAAGAAGTGCATTTTCTTTTTGATGCTTAAAATTCAAAGATATTCAACCCCGAACAAATTAAAAATAACATAAAATAAATGACCTTTATTTATCATGATTCTCTCAGCTCTAAATGAATAAAGAACTTTTTTCATTTAAATTTTAAATGACAAAGTGCCCTGGATCAAAATCATAATGACATTTATCCTGTTATCTTCTACCTCTAAGAGGTTGAAGGGATTTGTAAATATAGTTGTATTCATGTTTAAGACACATTTTCACTCTTTTTTGACAGGTATTAATAAATACATTAATTTTCTCTTGGTAATCTCAATGTAATGACCACATGAAAAATGTAAGTCTTGTTTTCTTATCAGAATAAAAGAAACTGGGAAGTATCTTGAGAGCCATAAATCAAAATACAAAAGAATCTTAAGATGCCATTCAGGGAGTGGGGTAAAATTCTGTGTGTCAAAATTGAATTAGGTAGGAAATAGAATGTAATTACAGTTAAAAGGACTTTTCCATGCAGTATTTCCCTAACCTATATAGAGAAATAAAGTAGCCTTACCAGAATGATAAGTGAGCAACAAACACAGAGGCATGAGACAAGGTCTTGAATTCTTGGTGGGGGGAAAGGTTTATTGAATCAGATAACTTGAAAATCAAATAACTTGGGAGTAAACATTGGCTCTTGTTGGTACCAGACTCTACAAAACAGGACTTGAATTTACTTCCCCCAGATGAGGCTAGTTGGCTCAGCATTGTTCCATGGCTCTAGGCAGTAGCCTCTAACCTTAGCCAGCTCTCCTTCAAATGCTTGCTGTTGGCCTGTGGTAACTAGGCCAAATATCAGGTAAATGACCTACATCTACTGGTAACAATGGAAGAACAATCCAAAATACATTCCTTCTGTACAAATGACAGAGAGAGCATATTATTAGTAATGAAATGCCACTTTTATTCAGAAACATCTATTGTAGGACATGGATGGTTCTTAACTTTATTGTTAAAAACTCCAAACAAGCCTCAAAGAATAGTGGGAATCAGTATGCCTAAGCATTTTTTAAATGTTTTTAAAGATTTTATTATTATTTATTTTTAGAGAGAAGGGAGGGGAGGGAGAGAAACATCAATGTGTGGTTGTCTCTTGTGTGCCCCTTACTAGGTACCTGGCCCACAACCCAAGCATGTGCCCTGACTGGGAATTGAACTGGCGACTCTTGGATTGCAGGCCAGCAGTCAATCCACTGAGTCATGCCAGGCAGGGTAAGCATTTCTTTTAAAGGTTGGCTGGTTAGTATTGCTCCTATCACTGCTTTTGAGGTAAAACAGGCTGTTTTCTTGTTTATTATAGAAACTTTTCTTTTAGACATACCCACACTCTTATATTCACATCCTGCTTCTTTGGCAATTCATGTCATTTTGCTATATTATATTACTAATTTTTTTAATGTTACCAAAGTAATATATGTATATTGTTTAATACTAAAGTTTAAATTGAAAGAAATAGTCCATTTATTTATATTTTTCCACTCTGTAATCCAATTTGAAACTTTCAGCTGTTTCTTCATACTTCTAAGAGTTATGCTTATGTTATGTTTTCCTGATTTACCAACATTACATATTGTTTATTAACTTCTTATAATGGAAGATGAGAAATTTAAGCTCTCTGCCTTATCTTTCATACACATTCACTTATATTTATTATTTAAATATGCCTATGTAAATAATATACACTTTTGAACTAATTATTTTGCCATGATTCTGTTTCTTACAATTTTTTGTTCGTTTTGATTTGCCTTATTTTCTATTTACCTAGCATTGATTTTTCCTCCAGTTGTCCCTCCAAAATTGTTAAATGCTCAGCAATATTTTTTACAAGTACTCAAATACTTAGAAAAAGTTGCAAAAACTCTATCAGTTCCATTTTTCCTTGCAAGCCTCTTTCCTATCACCCTGTACCCTCTGATTTTAATACAATATGGCTGCTTCAGCTTATTAGGCCTGGGGCACAATACTTGTCCTGTAAGCTCCTTTCATCATTCTGTATTGGATCCTAGGTCCTATTATGTTTAGAGTTACACCCTCATTTGGATGAAGCATATACAAGAAAGAAAAGATACATGGAAAGTAAAGTTTTGTGTTGTTACAACCTGCTTTTTCTTAAGGGTTTCTCTCAGGTTAGAGAGTTGCCTGGAAATTCTTGGCTCTAGAACAGTGATATATTACAAAAGTAGTTAGAAACTCCATGTGAATGTGAGGTGAAGGTTTGAGGCTTGCTGACTGGTAGGTTTGCTCGAATGGTGACCAGGCAGAAGCTGGCTGCTTCACAGGAACACTCTAAATATCAGAATTTCTTTTTCTTTAGGCACCTCAGTTTCTCCAAGCATAGTTACCCACTTCATTATACAGAGCAGAATAGTAATAGGTATGTCTAAAAACAGAGTACAGGAAAGGAGCGAAGGTCCCAATGCTCCATATGTGATTTTCACTTAATTTTCTTGTTCTCAGCTTTGTGCTTTATCTCCACCCTACACTATCATCCATTCTTGAGTCTGGAGCCACACCAGCTCAATTTTTCCTGAGACTAAACTTTTTGTCCCCCATTAGAAGAAAGATAGTCATCTCCTTAGTCTGAACACTCTGTAGATTATCTTATAAGCAACATTTGTGGGTTTTTAATTTAATTTTTATTTTTCAATTGCAGTTTACGTTCAGCACAACCATTGTGTTTTTTCTTTTTTAAAGCATGTTTTATTGATTATGCTATTACAGTTTTTCCAGTTTTCTCCCATTATTCCCCCTCCATCCTGCCCCCCAACCCTCTAGCATTCCTCCTCTTTAGTTCATGTCCATGAATTGTACTGTTGTGGAAAATCCACCCACACTCGGGGAGATAACGAAGCACAAACTTTATTACCTGGGGGCCCAGAGGGGGTGGTTAACATCCAAATCCTCTGAGCACTGATCCTCACTCTCCCAGGGTTCAAATAGTCCCGGGCTTCCTACCTATGTGGCAAAGCAAGGTTACAGAAGCTGAATGCGGAAGTTAGGTCCAGCTACCTTATATGGGAGACAAAGGGAAAACGCAGGAGGAATTTGCAGAAGCTACAGAGCACAGGAGCTTATCGTGGGAGTCTGTGTACAACCTTGAGTAACTGGCCATTGCTTTGGTTACGACTTGTCAGCTTCTACAGTCCTGTGTGAAATTTTGCAAGTGTTACAGTTACAGAGCATAAGAAACTTTTGGAGTTTTCTTTTCCTGCCACAGTACGAATAAGTTCTTTGAGTCCTCTGTTTCCTATACCATTTTTATCTTTCCCTGTCTATTTTATGCCTACTAATTATGCTTCTTCTTCCCTGTACCTTGTCCCCCCAATTCCTCCCTCCCCCCTCCCCACTGAAATCCCTCTGTGTGATGTCCATTTCTCTGATTCTGTTCCTGTTCTAGTTGTTTGGCTAGTTTTTGCTTTTGTTGTTTTCCTTTTTCTTTTAGGTTCACTTGTTGATAATTGTTAGTTTGTTGTCACTTTACTGTTCACATTTTTTATCTTCTTCTTCTTAGATAAGTCCCTTTAACGTTTTATATAATAATGGCTTAATGATGATGAACTCCTTTAATTTGACCTTATCTGGGAACCACTTTATCTGTCCTTCCATTCTAAATGATAGCTTTGCAGGATAGAGTAATCTTGGATGTAGGTCCTTGCCTTTCATGACTTCAAATACCTTCTTCCAGCCCCTTCTTGCCTCCAAGGTTTCTTTTGAGAAATTAGCTGATAGCCTAATGGGAACTCCTTTGTAGGTAACCCTCTCCTTTCCCCTTGCTTCTTTAGGATTTTCTCTTTATGTTTAATCTTCGATAATTTAATGATGATATGCCTTGGTGTGTTCCTCTTTGGGTCCAACTTCTTCGGGACTCTCTGGGCTTCCTGAATTTCCTGGAGGTCTATTTCCTTTGCCAGATTGGGGAAGTTTCCTTCATTATTTGTTCAAATAAGTTTTCAATTTCTTGCTCTTGTTCTTCTCCTTCTGGCACCCCTATAATTCAGATATTGGAATGTTTCAAGTTGTCCCAGAGGTTCCTAAGTCTCTCTTCATTTTTTTTGAATCCTTGTTTCTTCATTTTTCTTCTGGATGGATGTTTATTTCTTTCTTTTGTTCTACATCATTACTTTGAGTCCTGGTTTCCTTTCTGTCACTGTTGGTTCCCTGAATATTTTGCTTTATTTCACTTTGGTTATCCTTCTTTTTTTTTTTTTTTCATTTTTCCACCAAGGGACCTTCTACAGATAACAAAGGAAAGAATGTTGCTACTCACTTCAAAGAAAAGGATGTTTGCTGATGCAAGAGGATAAGTGGTTGAACTGGTTACACTCCATACTTGGGAGGTTTAGCACAGATTTTATGAGGTTACTTAAAAGATATGCAGTAAACATTTGCTGCCTCAATTCAGGGTGAGGGAATTTTAGCAAAAAGTAAGCCTCATAGCAGCCTAGGTACAATGCAGGCCTGATTACCCATGGGAGAACCTATCTGTGGGCTTCGTTCCAGTGTGCTGACTTGCTCCTCACTGGCCTTTCCGAGTTGGGGCTGCACTACATTCACTATGCCACGTGGCTAGGTTCCCTGTAGTTTCCTTTCCTGTTTTCTTAGTTTCTGTCCATTAATGCCTTTTATTATTCGTATCCCTGATATTTTGACAAGAGGTTAGGAGGGAATCATGTGGTTAATTTGATATATTTAGCTAGATGTTTGTTTCCATGTTGACCTTTATAAATAGACAGCCAGATATTTTTCCAGCAAAATGGATTTATTTGGGAACAACAAATAATTGCAACTCAGGCCATGCAGTCTAATGGGAAACCACATTTTTGAGGATGGAGAACAAAGGGAAACACATTTTTATGGACTTGGGAGGAGCTGTTGTAAATGAAGAGTCCATTGGAGGAAACTGACTATTCAAAGTCTAGCAACTTTTCATTGGCTGAGATGTGGCGGTGCTGGGCTGGCTGAGCTGTTACTGGGCCAGGAGAAATTTTTTCTTTCTCCAGATGAGGTAGTAATATAGCATCACTTATTGTTGGAGATACAAGGTACATCTCTTCGTTTGGGGGTCAGTAGTATGTGTTTAGTGACAGGTGCATAAGAGTTTTCTAGCTTCCTGATGACATTTTAAATGAGGTTTCTGTTTATTAATTTTCACATTAATTACTTTTCTATAAGCAAGGTGGTTTGTACATTCTTCTCTCTTTATCTTATGATTGTGGTTGATTTACAGGATCTTTAACTGAAAGGACAAAAATGCTAAATTAAAGTACCCTCTATAGGAAGATTAGGGTTGATTCTCACTCAGGAAAGGGTCCTCTAGAAAATAATTGTTTTTTCATGCTTTAGGGGACATTATCAATATCATCTTGGGCCTATTACTAATTAGAAAAATAATACATGTACCCTTAATAGGTTGTCTTTTAAATACTTTGTCATAAGTAGTCCATAGGGAGATGGTAGGTTGAGATTTCATAAAGGGAAATCCAGGCATTTGTATGGGATTATGTAAACCCAAATGTAATATAATCACACATATATATGACATCTAGATATATCATATATGATCTATGTGATATCTATATGATAGATATGATATCATATATGATATATCTATATATGTATGGTATATATCACATATATAATATATATATATAACCTTCAAGTTGTACTAAAAAGTTTCATGTGATTCTGTGAATCATATATATATAAGATATATATATACAGAGAGAGAGGTTTTTTTTTTAAGATTCTTATTTATTTATTTTTTTTAGAGAGGGAAGGGAGGGAAATAGAGAGAGAGAGAAACATCAATGTGTGGTCGCTGGGGGTCATGGCCCGCAACCCAGGCATGTACCCTGACTGGGAATCGACCCTGCGACACTTTGGTTCGCAAGCCCGCACTCAATCCACTGAGCTATGCCAGCCAGGGCCGAGAGAGAGGTTTAAATGAGGTTTCTGTTTATATATATTATATATATATATATATATATATATATGTGTGTGTGTGTGTGTGTGTGTGTGTGTGTGATATGAAGTACAACCTTCAAGTTGTACTGAAAAGTTTCATGTGATTCTGTGGCTTATTCTGTGATGTACTAAAAAGGCTCATGTGATTCTGTGATACCTAAGTCATTTATCTAGAGCTATCTCTGCCAGCAATGATTTAGTCTCCACTATTTTCTATTTATTTGGGTGAGAAAGATCTGTAGCTAAATGTCAGAATTCTCAAAAAAAAGTAAAGTAGAAACAGTATAAATCCTTTTACAAAAATTTCTTATAATATTAAATATTTTAAAGCAGTGTAAAATTAAAAGAAAGTGGTGTTTTTAAAAGAAGCTGTGGTATGCAGAATGATGCTCCTCCCAAAGATGCCTATGTCCTATGACTATGTTATATTATTGGAAGAGGTGAATTAACATTGCAGATGGAATTAAGGTTGATAATCAGTTGACCTTAAAATGGAAAGATTATCTCGAATTATCCAGGTGGGCCTAATAGCATCACAAGGTTGAGTGTAAGTGGAAGAGGATGGAAGAAGAGTGTCAGAGTGATGCAATGTGTCAAAGTCTTGACCAGCCATTTCTGGATTTGAAGATGGAGGGAGGAGGCCTGGAACCAAGGAATCCAGGCAATCTCTAGAAATTGGAAAAGGTAAGGAAATGGACTCTTCCCTGGAACCTCCAGAAAGGAATGCAACCCTGCTGATACCTTCATTTTAATACAGTGAGACCTGTGTCAGATGTCTGATTTCCAGAACTGTAAGATAATGAATTTGTGTTGTTTCTAAGGCATTGACTTAGTGGTAACTGGTTGCAGCAGCCATAGGAAACTAATATAGAAGCTACATGCTGAAACTTAATTTTTTTGTATGAAAGAACATGGTTAATTTAAAAAAAAACGTTATTTATTTTTATTTAGAGAGAGGGGAAGGGAAGGAGAAAGAGAGGGAGAGAAATATCAATGTGACAGACAAACATCGATTGGTTGCTTTCTGTATTTGTCCCAACCAGGGGCTGAATCCATAACCTAGTCATGTACCCCAACTAGGAATTGAACTGGTGACCTTTTGGTTTGCAGGACAACACCCAACTAACTGAGCCACATCAGCCAGGGCAAGAACATGGTTATTTTTAATGATGGCTCTAATTGTGGACACTTGGTAGGCAGATAGTTGTTCTTTATCTAAATATAGCACATCCACATCATATTGTTGATTTTCCTCCAACATAATTTAAGTATTCAATATACAATGATATTTTATTACATCAAACTATACATCACTCTTAAATAGAACTAACCTTGCTGGATAACAGATGGGGAGAAAATCTTTCTTTGCTCCTGGTGTCCCCTTTTGTGGGTAAGAATTGCCACCATGCTAACAATCCTATCCTCTCCTCATGCTGCACCCCTGCCATCCATAACTCATTTCTCCAGTGAAAAGAGAAAGTTTGGAAGGAAACCCCAGTACATGAACTTGGTTCCTTCAGTTGCACCCTCACTTCCCAGAACTGGCCTGTTCACAGAGCATACATATTTGCCATTGTTTTCAACCATGTAGGGAATTTTTATGAAACAGTTCTGGCTGAATTCTATGGTATTCAAGCATTACCTCTGCCTGGTGCATACATCTGTTCACATGCCTGCAGGTATGAGCCCATTCTCCAAAGTGACATTTTCTATAATTAAGGTAATATTTTCATCTTACCTTTGTCAGAGGCAGAAGGATATTATAGATGAATACATAGGTAATGGCCTCAAACAGCTGAGATTCAATTCCCTACAATGTTACCTGCTCAACCACAGTTGTAAGGACCCAATCTTACCTTTTGTGACAGCATGGATGGACCTGGAGAACATTATGCTAAGTGAAATAAGCCAGTCAGAGAAAGACAAATACCATATGATCTCATTCATATGTGAAATCTAATGTATAAAATAAACTAACAAAATATAAACAGACTCTGAGGGACTGAGAAACTTCACTTTATTCATTCAATATGTTTATTAATCATTGACTGGTACAAATCACTATGCAGATAATATGAGGGTCAAAAGGATGAAACATAAGGATCTTGATATTTGGGGACTTAGAGTCTAGTAGAGTAGATGAGATATTGCATTGTTTTAGGTGTGCTACAGATTGGTAAGGGGGGTGGGAGAGAGGGAGGGAAGGAGGAAGGGAGGGAGGGAGGGGGGAGAGAGAGAGAGAGAGAGAGAGAGAGAGAGAGAGAGAACATTAAGATGTTTATTTATCCAGGGATATTTAAATTTAGCAGAAGTGAGGGGCTTACCAGAGTAGGAGTAAAGCATCATTGTTCCTTTAACCCTTGAGTCCCTAACTTAATGCACACAGAATATAAGGCCGAGTCTTCTTGGGTACAAGAAATCTGATTTTGTTCTGCACTGTATCCCATTTTGATGTGTGGATTCTATCACTGTTCAGGAAGAATTAAATGACCTTTGCACTTAATAATCATCAGATTCTCTTGCTTATTTGACTGAATTCTGCATCGTGAGGCTACGTGTCACCCAGGTGAAAAAGGAGAGTCACTAAATACACAGATGCCCCTAAGAAATATTTCCTCCCTGAGCTCTGCTGTTACAGAAAGCTCATTTCCCCATGCATATTTATGTAAGTGAATTTAATCAGTTTACATAGAAGGTAGAAATTAATAAGAGAAATATGCATGCCTTTGCAGAAACACACACACATGGACTTGTGCCTTTAGATACTTATAAACAAGCATTGTGAAAGTGATTAATGTTTTTCCTAAAGCAAACAGGTGCAAGACAATTTTTAAGATAGCTCTGGGCTTCAAGGGGTCAGGGAAGAGAACTTAATCAGGTAGAAAAGAAAATCCCTTGATTAGGAATAAAAGACTGTGGTAGAAACTGCAAATGTTGGGTCACATTCATAATTTTTCTTTTTCTCTCTTCTGGGCTTGCAACAAGGGGCAAATATAGTGACAAGGAAAGGCTGGAGAGCTATAAAGGCCTGCAAAATCTACAATAAGGGAAATCACAGTTATTAAAGAGTAAATAGTTAATGGCTGAGTTTAGTGTTACAACCACAATCATTAAATTCAACAGTGATCTTTTTGGCACCTCCTATGTACTCAGCAGTTTCTGTGCAAATAAAAGGATAAGTGAGAGACCCAGTACTTGCCACCAAGCAATTTTTAATCTAGTGTCTTGATGTAAATACCCATATAACTCTAATGCAAGGTTAGATATAGGAAGGATTAGATCAAAACCCAGGGCCATGTTATTCAAAGAGGAAGAAATTAGAAGCCTCATTGAAGGAGGAGGTATTCAAATGGAGCTAGAAAGAGGGGTACAAGTTCAGTAAGAAAAAGGGACCGAGGGGCAGCATGAACAGCATAGCACTGACAAAATGTGGGCTTTTGGGAAATCAACATTTATTTGGCTTTTTATTCATTATCTAGACCTCTGCTCTGTGAAATTGGTTATACTTTAGCTGAGGTTACCATGGAAGCAAGGAGTACAGTTGACCTTTGAACAATGTGGGGAAGGGGTGCTGACAGTAAAAAAAAAATCTACATATAACTTTTGACTTCCCAAAACTTAGCAGTCCCTTGGTGTCCATAGCAAAGTGGTTCTAGTACCCCTGGTGGATACCAAAATCTGTGGATGTTCAAGTCCCTTATATAAAATGACATAGAACAAGGCATTTAGTTGATTCTCTGCATCTGTGGATGAGAAACGCTGGAATACAGAGGGCTGGCTGTACATTTATTGAAAAAACCTGCTTATCAATTGGACCAGCACTAACAACATGTATTGTTCAAGGGTCAACTGTATTGGATTTAAGCGTGGTTCTAGTTTTGATAGCAGACATGGCAGTCCCTCATCTTTTCCATATGGTCAAGGCACAACCTTCTGAACTGAAGAGAGCAAATACATGAATTAGAAAAGGGCATGAAAGTAATTTTGATATAATGGTATCATTACTACTTCTCTAACAAATAATATCCTGTTTTCTGGGTGACTGTGAGCAATGCTCATTTACATAAGAAAGGAATTGTCTACACTGTGACCAGCACATTGGGGGCACAGCAGTGAAACAAGACTATGCCTCTGCCCTCAGTGAGTTCAGAGTCTTTTGGGGACTATGATGGTGTTACATACAGAGTGCAGGCCACTTAATCTTTTGTTATTCTCACTTTCCTCATCTCTGAAAATGGAGCTTGGAATGACTTTCCTATGTAGGGATGTGGTGAAACTGAAATTACTGTATGTGCAAAAACAGTTAAAAAGTATGAAGGGTGTTGTAAATGTTCAGTGATATAATCATGTGAATCTGGCTATTATCCCCAACTCTTAATTTTTCTGCATTGCATAGAGAGGTCCCCTGGGCCAGACTGAACTAGGATAAGTGCCTACTTTGTTATCTGCTGCAGTGATAAGTCAGATGAATGCCCAGACTCTAACACATTTGCCTGGCTCTATGAAATGCTCTGGCACTGTTTCTAGAATAAGCATATTTCTACTTGATTGACCCATTGGGAAAATGAATTCTTAGCTGGGAGTACTCAGGCATCTAAATACTTGGTTTGAACTCTTTCTGCTGGGGCCCTAGGGCAGTCTGTGTTTCACCAGACTGCAGTGGTCCCAAAAGTGAACATTATTAAGCTCTCCAGCTGAGGTGTTTTCTTCCAAGTAGGCCATGCAGCAGCAAAACTGATAGCTTTCAGAAATCTCTATGTGGATAACTTTTACAGAAAATATTGCTATTAATGCAAATGCACTCACCTAAGCATAATGAAACAAAAGCCAGTTTACAGCTTACTGCTTTTAGAAGAAGGGGGAGAGGGCTTTTGAAACTGATTGCTTGGGTGAACACAATTTGTACTAAGTTTGCCTCTCAATTGGACTTGTGACAACTTTCAGCTATGTTTGAAACAGCAGAGAAATGTCTCTTTCGTCCCTTGAAGGGGAAGTGGCTAAATCGACTTGGGTTATTTGTCTGCAAAACTGTCTCTCTGGATACATAAAACAGCCTCTTATAAAGACGAAGCCTGGGGCCATGGCTACCATCTATAATTACAAAGTGCACAACATTTCTCAGCAATAAAAATGTACAGATTCTCTTTGGAAATGTTCTGGCTAAATTGCAGCTGTTTGTCATTATTTCTAAATAAAAAGCTCTGAATGGTTGGTGACAACTGCCAGACAGGTGTTATTTAAGCAAGTAAGTAAGTAAGTAAGTAAACAAACAAAGCATTGGAAGAATTGTGATTACATTTTTCAAATAAGTGTCATCTCAGGTAGTTAGAGTAACAATCATGAGCACTGTTCTCCCCAACAGCCCTGCACCTGGGGAAGTTGAGTGACAGACAGCTCTGGAGGGTAAAAGTGGGCTTGCTTAGAGCATGTTGCTCCAGGATTATATGGAAGATGGAAGGAACACTAAGGTTGAATGACCCCTGGTAATTTGTCTATTTCCACTTGGCATCTAATGAGTAAATTGGAGGAAACCTGATGTGCCCCTTTATGTGACTATAAAGTAGTATCTGGAAAAGTGATACCTCATCCAAATATAGAGAGCTTTTTTTTTTGAAGATAGAAACTGTATCACAGAGTATATTTTGGTTTCTCAATCCATAAAATTGGTAAGGTAATACTATCCTTGTATTCACCTGTCTAAGTTCTTTATGTGGGTTTAGCAAGATGATACATGCAAAATGGCTAATACAATGCCTGCCTGGCACCAAGTGGGAACTTTATAAAGATAGTTATTTGAAAAGTGAATGAATACATGAACAGAAAAGATTGAGAAGCTCCAATTGGGTGTGCCCCTGTGGGAGGAAACAGAATCTGCTTCCGGGTGAACCTTTGAGTGTCTTGAATGAAAATAGGTGAGGAATTCATAAGGGGGGAAAAGTTCTATTAAGTAGTTAAACAGATGACTGAAGGAGTCATGAGCACTGGTTCTATCAGGGAAGGAATTACAAACATTCATCTTTCCACAGTGATTCTCTCACCCTCTTAACCCACAAATGTATTTGGCAATTGAGTTATCTATACTGCTGTCTCCAATGTTAAGCATAGGTCATCATGCTGTTAGACTGCTATTTCCAGTATGAGTCTCTATTATTAGTAGTAATAATATTAATAATAGGTACAATTTGTTTGATGGTTATTATATGCTCAGCACTTAGAGAAGCACCTTTACATGCCTTACCTCATTTAATACTTAATAACCTTTATGGTGTAGGTGTTACTATCTCCATTTGAAAGACAACAAAACTGAGGCCCGATGAAGTTAAATAATTTTTGTAAGATTATATGGGCAGAAGAATGTGAATACATTTCAGAAGAATATTCAGAATGAGTAATATGTTTAAATGGCATATTAGAGGAAAGGGAAAATGCAAGCACAATTGCTTTGTTGAGCTGAGTAAAGTCTGAGGAGTGTACTCAAAATCATCTTCAAGTTTATGAAGGAAGATTATAAGACAGATACAGCCCAATTGACCTTGATTTCTTTAGGGATAGTAGCAAGAAGAAATGGGCTAATGTGGATGAAAAGACATAAAGAAGATTCCAAATCTGGTCAAACTCATGGGTGATGGCCAATTCCATAGTCAGCCATGGGGGTGAGTTGATACGTTCAAGTTTTTGCTCCTTTGCAAGGGCCAAATGAACTAACCATTTGAAACACCAAGCTAAAGAAAGATATAGAAACATGTAGAAACATGTTTCTGGTTCCAGATTTACTTTGTTTTTCATCCATTGTTTTTCATCCATTTCAACCTGCCTGGCATCCATTACTTTGTTTTTCATCCAGGGGATTGAGAAACACAAGATACATTTTATTGCACTATTTTCATGTTTTAAATACATTATCTTGATGATGTGACCCACACTTTTATGTAATATGAAAAACATAGCCCCTGGCTGGCGTAGCTCAGTGGATTGCACATAGGCTGCAAACCAAAGTGTCACAGGTTTGATTCCCAGCCAGGGTACATATCCGGGTTGCAGGCCATGGCTCCCAGCAACCGCACATTGATGTTTCTCTCCTTCTCTATCTCCCTCCCTTTCCTCTCTAAAAAATTAAATAAATAAAATCTTTAAAAAAAAGAAAAACATTCACTTTGATTTTTCAATAAATTATTCTCATCTAAAAACTAAGTTGGTATTGACTCTGAAATAGCAATTAATATTATTCTTGAGAACGATCTTTAAATCTCAGGGTTTAGGGATCTGGGTTACATATTCTTTGAATATATACCTAAGAGGATCTTTAACCTTTAGTAAAAATGAGACAGATAACTGATAAAAAATATGACTAGAAAGGATAAAGAACTTGGATCTGTAATCTCAGAATAGGTTATGTGTATATGCAAGGATATGTATGTTAAGTATCCAGATTTAAAATCTCTTTAATATGTATGATTTAAAAATGACATAGTGAAGGGAAATCCATAGCACCTTCCTCAGGTACAGTGATGCTACATATCAAACAAGCTCCAAAGAACTCAATGCCTTTTTTTCAGTTCAATTATCATTACCATATTGTGCAAAGTTATTTATTGATCTTTCATGAATTTCTCTAGTGCTTACAACTCTAGTACTTTAGTGCTTAATGAATCAATTAACAATGAAATCCATATACTATCCACCTTTCTATCAGCAACCAGAGATTACTTGCAGGGCCATATCTTTATTAGTTCTCTAAAGTACTTAGAACAATGTGGGCACTTAATAAATGATTAATAACAATAGAAATAAGTCAGTATATTGTGGAGGATTTGATTATAACTTTGGATCAATTTTTAAAAATGCTTTCACTTGAAACAAACCTGAAATAGATTCAAGGGAATAACAGTGAACTACAATATGGATAATACATTTTTTCAAGTGAACTATGAACAAGATGTGTATTTAATTATAACTACTGCCTTGTTATGCTCATTGTATCTAGCCCTCTCCAGATTTTTGCCTACATACTTTCTTTAAGTTCCTATCTTTGGAACTGTAGCAGAGGAATTTGTACTAGTTTGCTCACACAATATCTTTGAATGATTTATGAGATTTCGTGTCAGCCCCAGGGATCTCCTTCATGGACTTGTTCTCAGCTCTGCTATTTGACAGCACAAACCTTCTAAATACCACAACTCAAGTCTTCCCTGCTTAAACTGGTTGTTGACTCTTGTCTCTTTAATTCCAAAGGGGAAACCTTGGAGTGCCTGAGCAGATGTTGCTTTGACCACTGATTATTCCAGATGGGTCCTATAGATTAGTATTTATTATCTTACTGGGTTCAATAACTCCTTAAAAATCTTCTGAAACATATGGATCACTGCCCCAGAAAAAAATTTGTAACAATCCCAGATTATTTATTGATGCCCAGAAACTCATCCATAGGTTCCAGGTTAACAATCACTGTTGAAAACTCATAGATACAGAGAATGGACTGATGGTTGCTAGAGGGGAGAAGGGTTGGGGGGCTGCGTAAAAAAGGTGAGGGGATTGAGAAGTACAAACTAGTAGTTACAGAATAGCCATGGGGATGTAAAGTACAGCATAGGGAATATAGTGAATAATATTGTAATAACTATTATGGCAGCAGGTGGGTACTTGAAATAATGGAGGATCACTTTGTAAAGTACATGATTGTCTAGCCACTATGCTGTACACCTGAAACTAACACAGAATAATATTGAATATAAACTGTTATTGAAAAATAAAAATTAAACAAAAAGACTCACTGTTTAACCAGTCACAGGAGCTTGATGATACTCTGGAGCTAGATCCAAAGGTTACAGGAAAGTGGTCAATTTCAAAAGTTTTTTCTGGAAAAGGTAATTTCCACTCTAAACAAATTTGTATAATCTATCCCCTAGTTTGACATTGCCCAGAGACTCAAGTTGCATTTAAATTGGCATGAAGTAAAAATGTAATATAAAACTGTAAGTGGAAATTAATATAGCAGTTTTATTTATGTTGCTGAGATTAGGGTCAGAGTATTTTCTTTTGGAATTATTAATCTTCTGAGTTGGCAGGAATATTAAAGTGCATTTTGTCCAACAGCATTTCTGATGCCCCAATTCCCTGTGTGTTGATCAGTTTTTTTGTTGCTTCAGAGTTAGCCATCACATTTTTAATGTGTGAGGAGGGAACATTTATTTTCCATCAATTAGTTTGAGAAATATACTTTCTCTTTACATAAGGGAACTTCAGACTATTGTGACTGCAGGTCTTTTTCTCAAACTTGTAAAGAATAAAACAAATGGATACATGCAGTCAAAAAATACATAACATAGTTTTTCCTTCTGACCTGTTTCTATCTAGATTCTAAGGTTTGGCTTCTGTAGTTGTTAACATGGCATCATTCTTTTTTATGATGAGAGATGATGCTATAACTTTTTGAATGAGAAATAGAAGATCATTGTTGGAGAAGATAAAGGGAAATTGAGTCACTTATTTACAAAATGCATTTCTCTCTGTGACAACCAGCATTCAGTTCCTAAATTAATAGCATATTTTAGAAATCAGCTTTTATACCCTGGATACTCTAAGTCAACAACTTGGATAGGAATGTAGTAAAGAGAAAAAAGTATTTCTGAATGTCAGTTCCATGAATTTTACTTATACTTTCCATCTTTTCCATCTGTTTTCATCAAATTCCTGGATTCCAAACATCTTTATCTTTTCATAAATTCTTCTTCCCTCTTCTCCTTTCATGTGGAAATGTGTGGAAACCCTTATTTTAAGAATGAGAAATGATTGAAAACTAATGAAACCAAGTTCATCAACAATATACGTTTATCAACATTGACCTTCAAAGTAGTCAACTTGGGAGTCTGCACAATTATCCCAATGTTGTCCTTGCTTAAAATGGTTTAAAGTTTGTCTTAGAACTAGTTTACAAGATACATATGCTGTTCCACTGGTCACTGGAGCTATATCTGTGGTTATCAACCTTGTTTTACATTAGAATCACCTACAAAGCTTTAAAGCCTGGTGTCCAGGCCTATCTCTAGAGATTCTGATCAATTGGCCTGGGCTTGGGTTTTATGTATTTCCCCAGTTTGTTCTAATGTGAAGCCAGGGTTGAGAACCACTGGGTTAAAGATTTAACAAGGCTCTGAAGGCACCTAGTAGCTTATCTGCTTTAAAACTAGTTTTCACAGCTTAAAGCCACTCAAAGTGAAGCAACAGAGACCTAATCTGCCATAGCACTCTAATTCACTGTGATTTCTCCAGCACTGTGTCCTATAAGCACATTGCCCCCAAACCATTGAACTATCTCTAATAAAGAACAGCTAAAAGAGAAGCAAATTTACAAATAGGATAGTTTTATTAATTTGACTTTCAGTTGACTAGGTTTAGATTTATATTAAGTTTGTTAAAGAAGATTGTTTTTGTTCTGGACTATTTTAAATAAAAAAGTATTGAATTAATGTATTTTTATCATATAACAGCAATAAAAGAGTTTTTGTTGAATTTTTTGGCAGAGGAACAGCTGAAAATACTTTTTTTATACCATGGTCTTAGGGATATGTGGATTTCAAATTTTATTCCAGCTTTATGTTGCACATTCTTTCTATAAACAATTGCTCCATAATGCCAATTTCTTATTAAATATGTCTTAACAAGATGAGATACACACCCAAAGTTCAAAATGATTTTACAGAAATGCTTGATGTGGTAGAAACATGTTTAGCTCTCCCTTAAATTAATCAGGTTTGACTTTTGCCACATGGATAAACATATTTATTTGAACAATATATTTGATAGAATTAGATTGAGGAACAGAATTCATTCACTTAGTGATGATAAAACATGAACCAAAAACACAAAAACTTACGATAAGATAGGTGATTAAAATGATGTTATAGAAAGAACAAAAGGAAAATTGAAATTGTGGCCTATGTGTTTTCCATATGTAGAGTTAACTTTTTGTTTTTAGTATGTAAGCAAAGTTTATTAGTGATATATTTTCATGGAAGAGAATGGTCCTAGCTGTGGTAGATGAGTGGGAAAGACATTGGCCTACAGAAACTTTTGAGTTACAAAGAAAAAGGTGAAGTGAATAGCCAAAGAACATAAGGGCATGACTCATGGACATGGACAATGGTGTGGTGATGGCCGGAGGGGTGGTGGATGGCTGGGTGAAGGGGGGCAAAAGGAGAAAAATTACAGACAACTGTAGTAACATAAACAATAAAAAATGGAAAAAGATGCAAAGAAACAGATAAAACCCATCACTGTGAAAATTCTGTTAATGGTAAATAGAAAGGAGTCTTCAGGTCCACTGGTGAGACTGGTACATTTATGCTGTTGATGCTGCTGCTGACCTTGTCCTCCATATTAGTGCAAATCAGAATGTTAAAGGGGTGTTGATGAATTTCATTATAGCTGTTAAGAATTACCTATGAGAAACTGGCATAATCCCAATTAACAAGTAAGTTTGGGGGATTCTGAAAGTGCTGAAATATAGGCATCTTCAAATTTTTTAAAAATCTACTCTTTCAAAAATTTCATATAATTCTACTGTTGATATAAAATTTCAGAAATGACTTTCATATGAGATGAAAAACAATTCTGATTTGATTTACTAGGGTGGTAAAGAACATTAACAAATTAAATATGTTTCATGCATGTACCACTCCACAGTCCTATGTATTGTCTTCTCTCATTCTTTCAAAATATCATAATAACCAATTTATTGAGCTTATTCTAGAAGCCAGGCACTGTGGTCTATATATTAGATTGAAGTATAAAATTGCCATATATGACCATATTTGGTCTACACAAATAGCAATTAAAAATGGTTCCCTTTGTGACAGCATGGATGGATTTGGAGAGCATTATGCCAAGTGAAATAAGCCAGGAGGTGAAAGATAAATACCATGTGATCTCACCTATAAGTGGAAGCTAATCAACAAACAAACAAGCAAGCAAAATACAACCAGAGACATGGAATTAAGAACAAACTGACTGTGACCACAGGGGAGGTGGAAGGGGATAAAGGGTGGATGGGGAAGGGTCATCAAAGAACATGTATAAAGGTCACATGGACAAAACCAAAGGGGTTAGGTTCAAGGGTGGGAGGTGGGGATGGCTGGGGTGGTTGGGAGTGGTGGTGGGCAAATGGACACAATTGTACTTGAACAATGATAAAAAAGAGAAAGAGAAAAAGCAAAATGGATAAATTTAAAAATATTTACAAATGTTAATCCCAATAAAATTAACCCAAAATATATTATGAAAGACAAAAGTTCATACTGTATAATACTATCCATATAAAATTCTAAACATGTAAATTGGTTGTCTTAAGATGGGGCTAAGTAGAAAGGTTGAAAGGGAAGATTATAAACAGGCACAGGCAACTATGGGGAGTAATGGATAGTCATATATATCTCAGTGATAATTTCATGGGGTGTGTGTCAAAACTATCAAATTTTATATTTTAAATGTTAAGCTTATAGTATATCAATTTTACCTCAATAAAAGTGTTTTTTAGCTGAAAAAAATGGTTCACCCTAATAACATATTTCAATGTATCTTTAAAACTACACTATGAGGTCCTGGCTGGTGTGGCTCAGTGGGCTGAGCACTGGCCTGTGAAATGGAAGGTCACAGGTTCAGTTGCTGGTCAGGGCACATGCCTGGGTTGCGGGCCAGGTTCCCTGTTGGGGTAGGGGGTGAGAGGCAACTGATGGATGTTTCTCTTGCACATATTTCTCTCCCTCTCTTTCATCTTCCCTTCCCCTCTCTCTGGAAATAAATAAATAAAATCTTTGAAAAAATAAAAAGAGCTACACTATGAGGTAATTAGTATTCAAAATTATCCTCATTTCATAGATGAGGAAGATGAGGATTAGAGAATTACTTTATCTTGAGTCCTGAACAATATAATGGCAGAGGAATGATTCAAACCCAAAATGGCTTGACTCCAAAAGTGAGTGATTTTCTATAATGGTATTGTCCCTGGCATTTTCCAATTCATTTAAGTTATGTAAACATAAGCACACCTACAATAAAGTTTCAACTTTCAATCATGTGAGAACAGAGCAATATTGATGGATATGAGTTATTTTGGTTACATTAAAGTGAAAGTTACAAATTAAGAAGGAATGACAAAATATGAAAATATGACTGCCAAAGAGAAATGTAAATTTTTCACTAGCTGTAGTAGCTAAATGCTATCTTTCATGGTTGCTAAAAATTACCAATTACACATACTTAGCTATATGGGTATGAAACCATCCACTAATTTACTAAGTGACTTTGAGCAATTAAGTTTCCACTCTGAACCTCAGCTTACTCATATATAAGGGTTTGGCTTAACTCACCTTTACAATAATTTCCACATGGAATATTCTGTGATTTCCAGGGTACTATGGATTTTAGCACTTAGATTCATATGTAGTATTCACTCAATATGTCCTATGGAATAAATGGATTTCAAAAATCACCAAAATAAAAGGAAGAAATTTCCATGTTTTTAGCCTTTTAATTCAAAGAAGTATTTGAGCATCTATGTATTTACCATTTTGCCACTTGCCTAGGACCAGTTCTGTGTGTGTGAGCAGGGAGTAGGTGGTGTTCAGTGTCATTAGGGAGACAATGAAGGAATAGCATCAGAGGAATGAGATTAGGTGTGCATATTAGAATATACAGAATATAGACTATAAGAGGATGTTGTGGCCATGCCCTGAGATAGGAAACATTAAATGAGATGTTGAGTTGAGGAGAAAATGAGTTCAGTTTTGGATATGGTAGATTACTGGTAATAAGACATTCAAAATGAAGATATTCTATTGGACTTTTGGGGCTTAAGCTCAGGAGGGAGAAGTTGCCTGGAGATCCATGCTTAAGAGTATTTAATTGTTAATAAATAAATTTTCTTTCATTCTTTGTTCTATGTGAGGTTTGGCTACAACCAGGAGCCATTTATGAAAGACAGACACAATGCATATTCTGAGAAACAATGTCAAGGGGATGGAGAGGGAGATTTTAAGATAAGATGCAGAGAATCCAGTAAGGACATTCCAAAACTATAATGTGGAGATAAAGCTGACATTGGATGCTGGGGTGCACAGTAATGAAATGGGTCATATGAATATGAATTGGGTTTCAGGGAAGTTCTGCAAGCTCTTCCAAATCCCCCCTTTTTTTTCATTTAATGCAGTTTGTTTCTGGCTGTCTACACATATGTAATAGCCTTTGTCACTTAAAGGCACCAATTACCCTCAGACATCATTGTAATTGTTGTCACGAAGGGTACTTTAGGGGTTGAGAGAAAAAAATGACAGACCAACCTTTTGAAAATCAAGTAACCAGTAATAAGGGACACTGATGTGATGGTTTGTAGGAGAGCAATTATTGTCACTACTAATTACAACTAAACCTTTAGTGTTTTCTTCTGGATAATAGAATGAGAAGTGAGAATACAGGAGATTGAAATCAATAGCCCTTTTCTCTCTTTACTTTTCAATCCTGTTTGTCTTGTACTTGTATTCAATTTTCTGTTTAGGTCATTCTTTGTGGAAAGCTCATTGTCTCTTTTAAATTCATTAGAAAGTGAGGAGTGAGGTATAGATTGGATGATCAAACTGGAGAAGTCACCTCAGTGGAAAGGCCATAAATGGTGTGTATGAAGAGGATGCCCAATCTTTACTTTAATTAGTATTCAATATGAGGGTGATGGTAGATTTTTATCATGTCACTTATCATGGACAGTCACTAGAGAGCTGGAAGAATATTAACCAAATTGCTTGTTTTCCTTGAAGTGTTTTATTTTTTTGTATATGGCTATTACTTTGGAGCATTTATTTAGAGAGTTCTTGCTTTTGTCCATTCTCAAAGAAGGTAATAAGGGCATATTTATAGATTTAGAGATAATTTTGAAGTTCTGACTTTTTGATTGGGCTTAACAGTTACCCCTAGAAAAATGTCAAAAGCACAAATTCAGGGAATCCTAGGCAGTGAATGTTGTTGTCCCTAATTTATAGAGCAGGAACAAAAATAATGCAAGGCAAGCTGATGCTTTAGAGAAGGTTTAATTTTCAGGGACAGTGTCAGGATAGCCTGACCCGCATACGAGTTTTAATAGAATACAGAACAAAGAGAGGAGTAAATGCCTTGTGTTTGCCAATATGCTGAGAAAAATCAGGTCAAGGATTTCATACTTTAGCAGAGCAAAAACTGTGTGGTATGTGTGCTGTCATAGCCAAAGGCTTTTCCTAGGCCTTGGTTGGAGAAAATGGAAATGCTGATGCAAAAGGATGAGGGCAGGTGCTAAGGAAAACCCACAGAGGCAACACCATACATTGAATTGTCAGAGAAGAGACAATGAAGTGAAAAAAATGTGTTTGTCTCTTAAGCTTATAATAGAAGAACTACTACAAATACCAGAGGGAGAATAAAAATAGATGATTCTATTTTAAAATACCATTTCCTTCTATACTCCATCTCTTCTGTTGTTTTACCTACATTTCCTGTCTTACAGGAACAACTTGTCAATTCCTTTTATAGACTGTCATGCAAACCCAATAATAAACTTGAACTGTTTATGTGTTGCCGTTGTCACTATGATTATGGATATTGTTTTGTTCTTGTTGATTGTCTTTCACAGATATTAAATGAACATGAAAATTCCTTTAGGTATGTGTAAAAGGGTTCAGCCAAAACAACATTCTGGTGTTCAGAACAGAATTATTCCTATATGTTTATAATGTTGTATGTACCTATTCATTCATTCACTCATTTACGCACTCATTAATTAATTAATTAATTCATACATAACCATTTATTGGGTTTCTTCTATTTTCCAGGCTCTCTCCAGGTATTGAGAAATTAATGCTATACAAATCCTTCCCTCAAAGTGCTAATCACCTGTTCAGAATAACTGTTTCTAAGAGTCTATGGAAGTACATATCATTCCTCTATTACAGTTAACTTTTCTTTTTGAAATGTGAGGACTTTAAAAAGAGTTCATCTCGACATTGCTAGTGACAGATATCAAATGAACTCTAAAACCTAATAATAAACAATACCAATGTTCAGGGATTAGTTTGGGGTTCTGGCTTATACCCTTCTATTTTAAAATAATAGTGAATTCACATCATTAAAAACAGCCTTCTCTAGATCCCAGACTTCAAAATCCTAAAAGTCATATACTCTGCCCAACTCAATTATCAAGGAAGTTCTATTGTGCCAAAATTTGGGATGAAGAACCACAAAATATTTATAAGAAGACTTTTTATGAAAAAGCACCCTGACTACAATCTAAACTGCAATTGTTTCCTGAGCTTGTCCTGGGGTTAATTCAAATTTATAAAATGTTGCCTCAGTCATTATTCAGAGACTGGAGTCCTTTAACTAGAAATTGCATTTAGGTGAGCTCAGTGTTTGTGATTGTTTATCTGGTGACCCTAAATATTGCAGTGATTTGTGTCGAAGCCACTTTATATCAGTAGTCTCCTATCTTAAGCCCAAACTTCGACATCTGACTAGAGAAACCTGAACTCACGTGAGTTCACAGAAGTCATGTGAAATGTTTCAGGATGGCTGGTAGTGAATAGGAAAGGGTCTTTTTCTGCTTCTTTATAATGATATAATTAATTTACACAGTTAATACAGTTAGTCAACATGTTCTTTCCATCAGAAAATACTAACTTTTTGGACTTCCAGCCAAGTTGTAGGCATAGGTAGACACACTGTGTCTCCTCACACAACCAAAAGAAAGACAACAACAATTTAAAAACAAAAAACAACCAGAACTGACAGAAAATTGAACTTCATGGAAATCTGAGGAGTTAAAGAAGACATATTCACCCAGACCGTATCACTACCCAATGACATGGGTTACCCCACCCTGGTGAACACCTAAGGCTCTGCCCCTCCATATGTAACAGGTGCATCAAGACATAAAAATGGCACAAATGAAAAAACAGATAAAAACTCCAGAAAAAAATATAACTAGGTGACGAAGAGATAGCCAACCTATCAGATGCACAGTTCAAAACACTGGTAATCAGGATGCTCACAGAATTGGTTTAATTTGGTCACAAATTAGATGAAAAATGAAGGCTATACTAAATGAAATAAAGGAAAATGTACAGGGAACCAATAGTGATGGGAAGGAAACTGGGATTCAAATCAATGGCATGGACCAGAAGGAAGAAAGAAACATTCAACCAGAACAGAATGAAGAAACAAGAATTCAAAAAAATGAGGAGAGGCTTAGGAACCTCCAGGATATCTTTAAATGTTCCAACGTCCGAATTATAGGGGTACCAGAAGGAGAAGAGGAAGAGCAACAAGTGGAGAAGTTATTTGAACAAATAATAAAGGAGAACTTCCCCAATCTGGCAAAGGAAATAGACTTCCAGGAAGTGGAGGAAGCTCAGAGAGTCCCAAAGAAGCTGGACCCAAGAGGAACACACCAAGGCACATTATAATTACATTACCCAAGATTAAAATTGAGGAGAGAATCATAGAAGTAGCAAGAGATAAGGAGGCAGTTACCTACAAAGGAGTTCCCATCAGCCTGTCAGCTGATTTCTCAAAAGAGACCTTGCAGGCAAGAAGGGGCTGGAAAGAAGTATTCCAACTCATGAAAGGCAAGGACCTACATCCAAGATTGCTCTATCCAGCAAAGCTTTCATTTAGAATGGAAGGGCAGATAAAGTGCTTCTCAGATAAGGTCAAGTTAAAGGAGTTCATCATCACCAAGCCCTTATTATATAAAATGTGAAAGGGATTTATCTAAGAAAAAGAAGATAAAAAACATGTACAGTAAAATGACAGCAAACTCACAATGATTAACAACCATGCCTAAAACAAAAACACACTAAGCAAACAACTAGAACAGGAGCAGAACCACAAAATGGAGATCACATGGAGGGTTATCAACAGGGGAGTGGGTGCGGGAGAGGGGTAAAAAGGTACAGAGAATAAGTATCATAGATGGTAGGTAGAAAATAGACAGGGGGAGGGTGAGAATAGTATGGGAAAAGTAGAAGCCAAAGAACTTATATGTATGATACATGGACATGAACTAAAGGGGGGGAATGTGGGTGGGAGAGGGTGTGCAGTGTGGAGGGGAGTGAAGGGGGGAAATGGGACAACTGTAATAGCATAATTAAAACAATATATTAAAAAAAGAAAAAAGAAAATACTAACTTTTTTGTGTTTTTACCCACTTTGTTTTTTTTCTCCTGTCCTTGGCAAATCTTGAATTTCATCGTTTATAAATTTGGTAGGGAGATGATATCACTAGCTGCCATTTTGATTCTAAGTCAGGACTTGGGTGCACAGTAGGAAGAGTCAACAATCAGAAAATACTCTGTGGAAAATAATTTATATGTTTGTGGGACTGATTCCTGCTAGAGGTTAACTGCTCATTTGTATTTCATTGATGCTTTTTTGGCTTAAGTCCTCTATCTCCCTTCTACCTAAGCCCCTGGAGCTAGTTTGATGTTGCATTAAGGAACTAAGTCAACCAATTTATCAATACACTACTCACACAGAGAATAGAGACAGGACTCGTAAGTGAAAATGAGAAATTTTTTCCTTGCTTCGTTTGTTTCTTTCTATGGTAAAAAAGAGACAACTAGCTTCTCATTGGCTAATGGGTTCCCATACCATGGTCCTTGCCAACCGATGTAAACCAGCAAGTTTTTACAAATCTCATCCATACCATGCCTGATCTAGTTATACTGTTGAACATGAAGCAGCTTTACTCAACAGCTTAGTATTTAGTGGTATGCAATTGGTTTCCTTTTACCCTGTCAGCCAGAGAGACAGATCACCCATTCCAATGAGCAGGCATCTCTTCCTCTTATCAACCTTGCAGTGACCTTGGCATGATTTCTCTCTATTTAGATGTTATGATACCTAGGTCCTATTAATCTTCCAGTGATGTTGTCTGGCCTCATGTACTAGTTACCAACCCTTGATTTGCTCTAAAGAAATGAAGCATTATGCAAATTTTCACTAATTCCACTGAGGTCAACCTTTTCAGAACCTACCCCCCAAAGAATAATGCTTCATTCATTTTACCCCTGCTTTATGAATGGAGCCTCTTAGGAGCTGTGTTGTTCTTACTCTCTTGTTCTGCCACCTGTATGACCTTCCCTGAGAGAAGGACTCGTTTGCAGTTTATGTCTCATAGCAGCATTGGCATTTAGGGTACTGATAAGATTAAGGAAGAAAAAAAAAGAAAAAGGAAAGAAATAGAGTACCTTATTTCCTCTTCCCCCCAAATATTTAGGGTATTTATCTGGCTCCTAGCTCTCTGAAAGGCAAGCTCTCACTCAGCCACAAAAGGCAAAAGCCATTAAACAGGACAATCTGTTTTCCTCACACTTCTCACTCGCAAAATGCTTGAATGCTTAAAACTGTTAAAGGATAAGTGGAAACTGCATTTCTGAGAGGCTTTCCTGTCATTCTGTGGTGCCAGGATGAGCAAAATTAATCTATTCTAGAATATTGTTTTTCAACATTTTATAATTAGTCAAAAAATGTTATAAAGTCAGGCTTAGTTTTAACAACAGATCACTGACAAGAGATCATTTTTTTTTGCATTTCAGAAGTCTTTTTCACTTGACTAAGGAATTCCAAAAAGCTTCTTGAACTACATAGTGCATCTCTGCATTTATTTACAGATTATTAAATGATTGATAGACTGATGGACAGAAAAAATTGAAAACACAAGTATTGTGAACCACTTTTTACTGAAGAAAATATAACAAGTAATAGAGTCATAATGAAGTAACAAGATTATATTTAATTTAAAAGTCCTGATTTATATACAACTCTTGAGAAACTCAACTCCTATGTTATAGAGAATCTATATCCAGGTTAAATGCTTTGTCTCTGGCAAGTCATGATGACAGATGCCAACTTGGGAGAAGGATTAAACATCTTTAGGAGTTGCACAGACTAACCTCATGGTTAGGAGAATGGACTTTTACTAAAGATAGATGTAGCTTTGGAACTTGGATTTCCACATATTAGCTATATGAAATGATGCAAATTACTTCATGTCTAAATTTCTTCATCTGTAATGTGGGATGATGATGATGATGATAATAATAATAATAATAATAATAATAATACTTCTTCTGGCTGCTGTGATGATTAAATGACCTAAATCCACCTAACCCACTCAACATGGTGCCTGGCCCATAGTTACTACTTATAAGGTATTATTATTTTCATCTTCAATAGCATCTCCACTTTTAGATACATTGCATAATCTTCACAGTACTTTCTAAAGCAAGAGTTTTCAAACTTTAGCTTGCCTCAGAATTGCCTGGAGACTTTGTAAAACCACAGCTTGCTAGGCCCCACTCCCAGGGGTTTTTGATTTAGAAGGTATGTTGTGAGGCCTACAAATTTACATTTCTACAAATTCCCAGATGCAGTTGATGCTGCTTGTCTAGGGACTACACTTGGAGAACCACTCCTCAGAGGTATTCTGGGCAGGTTTTAATACACCTCTTTTAAAAATAAAATAAACCAATATAAGTGGTACATTGAACAATCAGAACTCATGGCATAAAATCTGAAAGCATCTTTATTTTGCCTCCCATTGTTGCTTTAATATTTATTCAGTGGTAAAAGATCTTCCATTTCTCTTAGATAAAAACCTGAGCAGATGTAAATTTACTTTCAAAACACTTTCAATGGGGGAGTTTGTTAAATATTAAGACTTATCTGAGCCAATGCTTGGTATTGGTATTTCCTAGAATTGCCTATACAGGAAAATTTTAAGTAGGTATGACATCCATTCCAGGTAAAAATATAAAATAACAGAAACTTCAAGGGTTCTATAAAAAAAAAAGAATGACTGAAGAACCTTTTCAATTATGAAGTGGTGTAGACTTGGTGGCTTTCTTTCTCTTTCTTCTGCTTTGTAAAAAGAAAGAAAATATCTCTGAAAGAAGAAAGCTGTGATGTGTGGGGGGTGGCTTTAGGAACACTCTATAAACAAGGGCAGTTACTTGAATGATTTCTGAAACTGAAGTACTTATGCCTGGTGGGTGAGAGAAACTTCAAGGCCTTTTATAGTGAAAAGAATCTGATATGTTAGAAAGACCTACCCACCCTAGTTAGTGGTTCACTATATGATAATAATCTAAGGCAATTAGGAAAGGAATTTCTACCCCAAAAGCTGGAGAGAAAACCAGGGTCAGATAAAGCTGTGATTGATAATGCTTAAGAGGTAGAGGGAGAAATACCTGATCTGACTTCCAGTTAGTTGAAATTCAGGCAATAGATAAGCCTCTATCTTCCAAAGTATCCCCCAAATTTTAGGGACTAAGATAAATATAAGATAGGAAAAATGACAATTTAAACACTGAAACTAGACATCTAAATTTATGATGGTAAAGCAAAATAGAAATTAAAATCTCCAGGTATTTTTATGTAGAATAATAAAAAATGAGAGGGAGGGGGAAGAACTGGGAAATGTAGTTTCATCATTCCTCCTCAACAAACAAACACATTTTGAGCTATCTTCTATTTTCCTGTAAGTCTGTATTTTAGATCAGATTATAGTTATAACACTGCAACAAATGTTAACCCCCTACTATGTGCCAGATACTATGCTAGGTGCTTTACCAATAGTATCTTTTTGAGTAATAGAAACAAGTATGTATGTATGAATCAGGGTAAGTAATATGAGATGCTGCAAGAAACAATACCATAATGTTCTTGACATGATACAATTTTTTTCACTCATGTCTCGTTGTATTCAAATATTGGTGGATGGCTTTGCATAGAGTTTTCCTAGCAGTGACTTCGTCACATAGGCTCTGTATCTTTAGTAATTCCCCATTATATAAAGCTTCCTCAAAATTCTCTGCTAGAGCCTCTGTATTCCATTAGCCAACAAGCCAAGAGAGAGAGAGCATGGAGGACAACATGGGATGTTTCATGGCCAGACCTACATGTGGTATACATCACTTCAGCTTATATTGTACTGGCCAGAACCCAGTCAAATGCCACAACCTAATTTCAAGGGAGGTTGCAAAATGGTCTTTCTGTATGGTCATGTTAAAGAAATTAGATTGGTTAGTATCTAGTTAGTCTCTGGCACAATATGATACAGATATTTTACATATCGGGAAATTAAGACTTACTTTACTTCAGGGGGGTAGAATTAGGTTATTGGATCCAAATTTGAACCCAAGTATATATGGTTTTGTTGTGGAAAATCCACCCACACATGGGGAGATAATGAAACACAAACTTTATTACCGGGGGCCCAGAGGGGGTGGTTAACATCCAAATCCTCTGAGCACCGATCCTCACTCTCCCAGGGTTCAAATAGTCCCAGGCTTCCTACCTATGTGGCAAAGCAAGGTTACAGAAGCTGAATGCGGAAGTTAGGTCCAGCTACCTTATATGGGAGACAAAGGGAAAACGCAGGAGGAATTTGCAGAAGTTACAGAGCACAGGAGCTTATCATGGGAGTCTGTGTACGACCTTGAGTAGCTGGCCGTTGCTTTGGTTACTACTTGTCAGCTTCTACAGTCCTGTGTGAAGTTTTGCAAGTGTTACAGTTACAGAGCATAAGAAACTTTTGGAGTTTTCTTTTCCTGCCACAGTTTAAAAAAGTATGTATTTTATAATACTGCCTTATAAACCTACAACTGAAAAATATTCTTACAATGTTGTAGGTCTTCCTGAAAGTATAGACAGGAGAGGGAGTAAGGTATGGCATATGACAATAAGAATAGGATACAACTATTGGTTTGGGGTTTATTGGAGTTTCTGTTACTAACATTTGAATTCTGTAAAGAAAAGTCTAAGTTGGTGAAGTTATGGGGAAGTTGGATTCATGGAAACCTGTCCTCAATATTTATTGCAGTCTTAATGCACCCATATGTTTTTTCCCAAATGTCAGGTATTTGTGGCTAGCTCTCTTTGATCTAGGCTATTATCAAAGATATGGAGAGTTAAGGAATTTCCAAGCTGTAAGAGAGACATGATCAAATTTGTACCTTAGTTAGAGCAAGGAGGGTACAGAATTTGGTCTCTGCCTTTCTGTTCCCTTTCCTTCATTCCTTTCCAGTCTTGTTTTCCTCAACCCCTCAACCCCAAGTCCCTTCATTTCAGTTTCTATTGCTATCTATTATTCCTCTCAAAATGGCCTCTAACTAGTTACTGATATCTGAGCATAGATTAGTTTAGTGCTTCTATATCTCACAGAAGCATTTGCATTTTAAAAATTGATTAATCTTGTTTCTTATGGGTCTATGGGTCAGCATTTCTGAAAATATTTTATGTGTATACTAGGGATGAGCAAATAAGAAAATATATTGAACATAATGAAACCCAGATTTCTCATTTTTGGCAAACTAATTACAAATAAAGGGGGAGCCCTGTGGTTCTGGTTTGGAAATTATATGTACATGTAAAATTTCTGAGCTATATCCACTCAGAAGGCCTAGAAAGAGGGATATCCACTAGCAATAAGTATACTGAACATGAAGATCATGGTTTCTAAATACCACTCTCCAAAAAAAGGAACCAGGGATCCCTGGAGAAATGGATGATTATAGAGCTAGGTTAAAAAAACAAAATAAAACAAGACAATCTCAGTGCCAGGAAATTAGAAGGTGCTCTTAAAATAAAAAGGTGGTATGTTAAAAAGACACAGTCGTCAACCCAAAAGGGTGTCCAATAGTTGATTGCCAAAGTTTGACAATTTAAGCAAACATAAATGATGATAATATTATATCAAAAAATCAATCCATCCATAATGATATTAATAAATGATAGGTTTGCATCATGATTGTGGTGGTGGTTACACATACCTATATATGTGATAAAATTTCGTGGAATTACACACACATACTAAAGAAAGAGCATGTAAAAACTCATGAAATTCAGTAAGTTTCATAGTTTAGTTAATATATTTTATGTTAATGCCAATTTCCTGTTTTGGTAATATCCTATGCTTATGTAAGATATTAAGATATTGTTTTTTGGAGTAAGAGTATATGGAAACTCACTGTACTATTTTTGTGGCTTCCTGTGAGTCTAAAATTATTTCAAATAAAGTTTTTTATTAAAAATAAATAAATAAATGAGGGAACCCCGACTGGTGTGGCTCCCTCACAGTGGGTTGGGTGTCATCCTGCAAACCAAAAGGTCACCAGTTTGATTCCCAGTCAGGGTGCATGCCTGGGTTGCTAGCCAGGCCCCTGGTTGGGGGTGTGCAAGAGGCAACCTATAGATGTTTCTCTTGCACATCAATTTTTCTCTGCTTCTCTTTCTGTCTCCCTTCCCTTCTCTCTAAAATAAAGAAAATCTTTTAAAAATTACATAAATGAATAAATAAATAAACAAGTGAGAAGGGACAAATCTCCCTTAGAGAAGAATTCCGAGTAATAAACATAGACAGAATGAGGGAAATAATCACCAGTAGAACACTATAATAATAATTGCCACAGGCAGACATCAAAATAGGCAGACATCACCTTAACCAAGTGATCAAGATTAACATTGTGTACCTCCTGATACTATGCCCTGAGAAGAGTATAACACTTCTATGGTATTCTTTTCATAAACTCATAAATTCAGTATAATCATAAGAAAACATCATATAAATTGAGAATTTGCCTTCCCAGAATACCTAGCTAGTACTTTTCAAAATGTTAAGGTCATGAAAGAAAAGATCAAGTAACTGTCAGAGACTGTAGGAGGCTAAGGAGATATGATGACTAAATGCAGTGTGAGATCCTGACCTGGATCCTGGTACAGAAAAAGAACATCAGTGGCAAAAGTATGAAATTTGAATAAAGTCTGTAGTTTAGTTAATAGTACTATATCAATGTTAATTTCTTAGTTTTGATAAATATGCCATGGTTATGCAAGATCAAAGCAAGTTGAACAGTATATGGAGATTCTATGTACTATTTTTATAATTTTTCTGTGATGTAGAAGAATATTTAGTGATATATGAAAATGAAATGTACCCTATGCTGATTGTGGTTTTCAATCTCTTCTTTACTAATCCTTTCTTCATTAGTTATATGGTATCTATGATCTTTGATATAGGAAGCAGCAGAAGAAAACATCATTGAGTAAGGGGACAGTGAAATCTGTATAGGTCAGTTACTAGTTCTATAGAGTGAGTCAAATTTTGTCAGAATGTATATTTCTTTTAAGGATAATTATTTTATCTAATTCAAAGAGAATACATATTTATTAGAGTGTACCAAAAAGTACAAATAACATTATGTGAAACACAAGTAATCCCAGCCCCAAGACATTACCACTAATAATCTTTTCTATGTCAGACATTCACATTCAGGTGCACACACAAATATACATGTTCCTTCATTATATCCTAGTATAATACCTGTCACATAGCAGGTGCCCAATAAATATTTGATGAGTTTTAAAATGGGTACATACAGTCTATTTTAAATCTATTAATATTTTACATCATAGGATACCACATAGCAGGGACTGTGGTATCAGAAAGACTTGGGTTTAAGGCCTAGTTCTTTCTCTCCCTCCTTCTCTCTCTTTTCTTTCCCCTTTCCCTCCTTCCTCCTTTTATTTTCATTCCTTTATCTTTCCTTTTTCCTTCCTCTAATCCTTTTTGAGCATTTATATGGTACCAGGCACTGTGTTAAGCCCTGGTGATATAATCACAAATGAAAAAAGATATGTCCTCTCTTATAGTATAAGGACATAAAATAATATAAACACACAAATAAAATGTAAAATAGCCATTGTTCTAAGTTCTATGAAAGAGAGATTCACAGTGAATTGTAAACCTATAATAGAGGGGTCAGGAATAAGTTTTTTTTTGAGTTAGCGATATTTGAAGTGAGATATGAAACATGAGTTCAAATTAATCAAGTGGATAGAGGAGGAAAGAAAAGTAGCAGGTGTGAAGGACCTGGCATTGGTTAGAGGGGACAGTGTAATTATTAAAATATTATGGATAGACTACGGAGTGATGAAGAGAATGCAATATGATGCTAGAGAGATTAGTAGAGAGCAGAATATACAAGGCTTTTTTGGTCATGATAAAGATACTATATTTTTTCTTAGTTTACTAAAAAATAGTAAGTCACAGAAGAATTTTTTGGTAGTGGAATTAAAGGTATACCACGAAGATATTGCAGGTTCAATTCCAGACCAAAGCAATAAGTATCACCATAAAGCATGTCACACAATTTTTTTTGGTTTCCCAGTGTATATAAAAGTTATATTTATATTATACTAGTAAGTGTGTAATATCATTATGTCTAAAAAACAATGTACATACCTTAATTTAAAATAATTTATTTCTAAAAAGGCTGACCATCATCTCAGCCTTCACCAAGTTATAATCTTTTTGCTGGTGGAGGTTCTTGCTTGGTTGATGGCTGCTGACTGATAAGGGTGGTAGTTGGAGAAGGCTGGGGTTGCTGTGGTAGTTTCTTAAAATAAAACAACAGTAAAAGTTGCCACATAGATTGATAATTCATGTCATAAACAGTCTCTCTGTAGCATGTGATGCTGTTTGATAGCATTTTACCCACAGTAAAACATTTTTCAAAATCAGAGATGATCTTCTGAAACCCTGCTGCTGCTTTTTCAAATAAGTTTCTATAATATTCTAATCTGATTTTATGATGTCAACAATCTTTTTTCCATTTAGTAAATTTTTAATTTTTATTTATTTATTTATTTATTTATTTATTTATTTATTTATTCATTCATTCATTCACTAGTGGTAGATTCCATCTAAAGAAACCACTTTGCCTATCCATAAGAAGCAACTCCTCATCCATTAAAATTTTACTTTGTGAGTACCACAATTCACATATACAAGCTCTACTTCTAATTCTAATTCTTTTGAAATTTTCATCACATCTGCAGTTACTTCCTCCACTGAAGTTTTGAACCCCTCAAAGTTATCCATGAGGGTTGGAATCAACTTCTTCCAAACTCCTGTTAATGTTGATATTTTGACCTCTTCCCAATGACACATGAATGTTCTTAATGGCATTTAGAATGGTGAATCCTTTTCAGGAAGTTATCAATTTACTTTGCTCATATCCATCAGAAGAATCACCACAAATGGCAGCTATAGCACTACAAAATGTATTTCTTAAATAATAAGACTTAAAAGTTGAAATTACTTCTTGGTCCAAAGGCTGAAGTAAGTATGTGGTTTTAGGAGGCATGAAAACAACATTAATCTCATTGTAAATCTCCATCAGACCTCTTGGGTGACCAGACACATTGTCAACAAACAGTGGTATTTTGAAAAAAAATTTTTTTTCTTAGCAGTAGTTCTCAACAGTGGGCTTAAAATATTCAGCAAACCATGTTGTAAACAGATGTGTCATCCAGGCTCTGTTGTTCCATTTATAGAGCACAGGAAGAGTAGATTTAGCATCATTGTTAAGGGTGTTAGGATTTTTTTTATTTTAATCATTGTTCAAGTACAGTTTTCTCCCCCCTACTCCCATTCCAGCTCACCCACCCAACCCTCCCCCCTTCCCCCCATTACCCCCGACCCCTAGTTTTTGTCCATGTGTCCTCCAAATTTGTTCCTGTAATCCCTACCCATTCCCCCCTGAAATTCCCTCTTCTCTCCCCTCTGGCCACTGTCAGACTATCCCCTATTTCAGTGTCCTTGGTTATATTTTGCTATTTTTTTTGTTTTGTTTTGTTGTTTAGATTCCTGTTAAAGGTGATATCATGTGGTATTTGTCTTTCACTGCCTGGCTTGTTTCACTTAGCATAATGCTTTCCAGCTCCATCCATGCTGTTGCAAAGGGTAGGAGCTCCTTCTTTCTTTCTGCTGCATAGAATTCCATTGTGTAAATGTACCATAGTTTTTTGATCCATTCATTTACTGATGGGCATCTAGGTTGCTTCCAGCACCCAGCTATTGTAAATTGTACTGCTATGAACATCGGGGTGCAAAGGTTCTTTTGTATTGGTGTTTTAGTGTTCTTAGGATAGAGTCCCAGCAATGGAATTGCTGGGTCAAAAGGCAGATCCATTTTTAGTTTTCTGAGGAAGTTCCAAACTGCTTTCCATAGTGGTTGTACCAGTCTGCAGTCCCACCAACAGTGCACTAGGGACCCCCTTTCTCCACATCCTCTGCAACACTTGTTGTTTGTTGCTTTTTTTATGATGGCCATTCTGACTGGTGTGAAGTGGTATCTCACTGGAATGGTAAGTAAACAGTGGCCTCAACTTAAAGTCACCAGCTGTATTAGCCCCTAACAAGAGAGTCAGCTTGTCTTTTGAAGCTTTGAAGCCAGGTATTGGCTTCTCTTCTCTAGCTATGCAAGTCCTAGATGTCATCTTCTTTTAATATAAGGCTGTTTCTTCAATGTTGATAATCTGTTGTGTAGTATAGCCACCTTTATTAATTATCTTAGCTAGATCTTCTGGATAACTTGCTGTAGCTTTTATATCAGCACTCACTTCTTTACTTACATGTTTATGGTATGAAAATGTTTTTTTTTAAACTTCCTAAACCAACCTCTGCTAGCTTTAAACTTTTCTTCTACAACTACCTCACCTGTCTCAGCCTTCATAGAATTGAAGAGAGTTAGGTTCTTGCTCTGGATTAGGATTTGGCTTAACATAATGTGGCTGGTTTGATCTATCTAGACCACTAAAACTTTCTCCATACCAGCAATAAGGCTGACTTTCTTTTTTTATCATTTGTGTGTTCACTGTAGTAGTACTTTTAATTTCCTTCAAGAACTTCTCCATTGCATCCACAACCTGGTTAACTGTTTGGCAGTAGAGGCCTAGCTTTTGGCCTGTCTCAGTTTTCAACAGGCTTTCCTCACTAAGCATAATTATTTCTAGCTTTTGATTTAAAATGAGAGATGTACAACTTTCTTTCACTCAAACACTGAAAGGCCACTGTAGAGTTATTAATTGGCCTAATTTCAATATTGTGTCTCAAGAAATAGGGAGGCTCGATAAAAGGGAGAAAATGGGGGAATAGCTTGTCAGTGGAGCAGTCAGAGCACACTCAACATTTATCAATTAAGGGAGGGGGATAATGGTAGAAAGAAGGGGAAGAGACTAGTCAAAGTATGAATGACCCACAGACATGGACAGCAGGGTGGAGACTGACTGTGGGAGCAGGGGATAGGTAGGGCAGAAGAGAGCAAAGGGGGAAAAATTGGGACAACTGTAATAGAACAACAATAAAATAGTTAATAAAAATGCTAAATGAGTTCAGATTTGTAAAGCATTTAGGAAAGTGCATGTCTCATGGCAGATACTATTTAAATGTTGTTAATACAAACAGTGATTACAAAGAAATCAGTTTGGAGGCCATTGTTAGGAGAAATATGGAGGGATATTTTGTGATGTACTGGACATTCTAAGGTAAGGGAGAGATTTTTAAGAGGTGACTTCTAGGTTTCTGATTTATGGGACTGGATTGATGGTGGTGTCATGACCAGAAAGGGAAAAATAAAATAGCATTATATACTAACTATATGATGTTGGACATTTGAAGTTTCTCTGCCTCATCTGTAAAATGGGAATAGAATGTAGTCTTTCTGAACTCTAATTAATTCTATGTACATAATCCTATTAGATAAAATTGATGACTGTTTCCCAGTCTTTATATGTCTCATTTCTTTTTCTTCCCTTACTGTACTGACTGGTGTCTCTAGTGATATATGTTCAATAGAAGCAATATTAACAAGCATCCTTCTCTTGTTCCTGATTTTAGAAGGTATGCTCATAAACTTTCACCATTAATTGTGAACTTATTGGTAAGTTTTTGGTTGATATTGGTTGATACTCTATCAGTATATAAGACAACTTTTCTCTTTAAGGGCTTCAAGTAAGCCCTTTAATCATGAATGGGGTTTAAATGCTATTTTTTCAGCATTCATAGAGGTGATTACATTAATTTCCTCTCTTAATTCATAAATATGTAAATTAATGAATTTTTAATCCAAAACCAACCTTTGTAACATGCCAAAAATGAAATGACTTGGTAGAAATCTTCTAGAAACATTCAAGTCTGGTGCCTTTTATGGAAAAATATTTTTAATTAATGATTTGATATATTTTAAAAAATTTTATTGCTGTTCAATTACAGTTGTCTACATTTTCTCCTCATTACTCTCCCCTGCCCTGCCCTCCCCCACCTCCCACACTGAATCCTCCCCCAGTTGTCTTTGTCCATGGGTTCTTTATGTGTTCCTTGATGACCCTTCCCCTTTTTTCCTCCATTATTCCCCTCCCTCCTGGTCACTGTCAGTTTGTTTTTTATTTCCATGTCTCTGGTTCTATTTTGCTCACTTGTTTGTTTTTTGGATTAGGTTCCACTTAAAGCAGAAGCTTTTTAATTTGATGTAGTCCCATTTGTTTAGTATTTCCTTTGTATCCCTTGCTCTAGGGGACATATTGGTGAAAATATTGATTTGATGTTTTTAATGATTTTTATATCTACTTGAGTTTTCTATTCCTTCTTGAATCAGTTTTGATACAGGGAATTGTTTAGATTATTTAAATATTTAAATTTATTGGTGTAATGTTTCCTTAGAATTATCTTGGTAGATTACAAAATTCATCACTGTATTTATGGTTATGCTCCCTTTTTTGTTCCTGAAAACAGGTTTTTTTTTCTTCCTTTTGCCTCATATACAACATGACCACACAGTTTGTTCAGCTGAAGAAATTCATAGCCATCATTAGCATGAAAACAAGTTTTATATAAATAAAGGTTTAAATATATTATATAACATTAAAACTGAAGGAGAAAAAAAGCCCCAAATCAGTCTGAGATCACATGGCCCTAGGCAGCTGTTGCTATTAAGTTGCAATGATTAACATATCAGTTTAAAATTGGTTCCCTTGTCAAAAGTTTAACTCTGATAGAAGCTTGACCTTGCATTCTGGTGTTCAAACATCAATTAGCTAGTATATGTTCGGCGAAATAAACCTTGGTGGCAAGCCAAAAGTTCTTTTCACCTCACTAGATGGTAGATGGCTGCTCTAAACTCTATCCACATAGTTATGTTGGAGATCTTTGAGTACCCAAGGCTCCCACTAGTGGTACAGATGTTGCTGCTGCCTAGCCCCATCCTCTCCTCTAACCTTCACCAAACATTGTAAAGGTGGTGACATTTTTCTTACAGCAGGGAACTCTGCTAAGGAGCTTATGTCCAGACATAGCCGTTTGTGGTCTTGGAGCTCTGGGCTTGGCTGAAACATCATGTTATTGCTTTGTTTCAGGCTGGACACTGCCAGGCGCCTACTGCTTGACCTCTGTTTAAATGAGGGACTTCAAGGCTAGACAGCATGGCTCTTTTCAGTTTATTTCGTGAAGGCATTACATTAATCCAAGTTAAAAGCAGGCTCCAAGAAGTTACATTATACAAGCTTTGAGGTTTTTAAACTTGTGATAAGGGACAGAAGGGAAATTCCACTCATTGCAAGAAATCCTCACATAAATTTCAGTGAGCCCAAAGGACTTAAAACCCATGAACTTTCAGCTCATCTTCCTTAACCAGTCCAGTGTTTATGAGGAACTAGCATATGTTCTTGTGCTGGTCACCCTGTAGCTGAATTACTTCTCCATATTCTGGATGCTCAATTACAGTACCATTGCAGGAAAATTTCTCCTTAAACACCTTCACTCATTATTTTTATCATAATCATCAGTGATCACTTGGACAGTAGTAAAAGTCTTCCTGCTGTTTCTCTGTTGAATCCTTACTTGGATATAATGCTCAGTGGCAGCAGAATATCACCCTTACATGCACCAGCAAAGGGGTTGAAAGAGTGAATGTTCTAGATAGTAGTCATATGATTCAATGATGTGATTCCTCTTCCTCAGTGGAAATGGCCTGTGGAAGGAAGGCTATGGCAGGAGAAGGGGGAGCAGAGCCTCAGGAAGTAAGCGAGGAGGGGAGACTGCTGAGTCCTGGTGGCCACTCAGTGACTGGATGCTCCTTTTATTTCCTAATAGTGTTTATTTGTGCCTTCTCTTTTATACAGTGTTAACAAAAGTGTGTTGGTTTCCTCCCCAAAAGTAAAAGTCCAGGACTAGATAGCTTTACTAGTTCATTCTACCAAACATTCAAAGATTTGATAGTTATCCTCAAACTCTTCTAAAACATTGAAGAGGCAATACTTCCTAACACATTTTATGAAGCCAACATAACCCTGATACCAAAACCTAGCAAGAATAACACACAAAAAGAAAAGTGCAGACTATTACCTCTGATGAATACAGATGCAAAAACCCTAGACAAAATACTGGTAAATTGAACACAATAACACATTTAAAAATTATACATCATAATGAAGAGGGATTCATTCTAGGAGCACAAGGATAGTTGACCATATACAAATCAATCAATGTAATACACCACATAAACAAAATGAACATAAAAAGTATATGATTATACCAATAGATGCAGAAAAAGTATTTGAAAAGATACAACATCCACTTATAATTAAAACACAATAAAGTGGGTATAGAGGAAAATTACCTCAACATAATAGAGCCTGTATATGGCAAACCCTTGGCTACCATACTCAATGGTGAAAAACTGAAAGCTTTTCCTCTAAGATCAGGAACAAGACAGGGATGCCCACTTTCACCACTCTTATTCAGCATAGTTCTTGGAGTCCTAGCCACAGCAATCAGGCAAGAGAAAGAAATAAAAGGCATCCAAATTGGGAATGAAGAAGTAAAATGTTCACTTTTTGCAGATGACATGATTCTTTATATAGAAAAGACTTAAGACTCCACAAAAAAACAGAAACAATAAACAAATACAGTAAAGTTACAGTAAAGTGCAAAATCAATGTATAAAAATCCATTGCATTCCTATATATTAACAGTAATTTTCAGAAAGATAAATGAAAAAAAATCATTTTTTACAATTGCAACAAAAAGAACAAAATACCTAGGAATAAACTTAACAAAGGATGTGAAGGACCCATGTACTGAAAATTACAAAGCATAGTTAAAAGACTGAAAAAGACACGCACAAAAAATGTAAAGATACTTTGTGTTTATGGATTGGAAGAATGAGCATGGATAAAATGGCCATATTACCCAGAACAATATACAAATCTAATGCAATCCCCATCAAAATCCCAAAGACATTTTTAATGAAACAGAACAAAAAAAGTCATCATATTTGTATGGAACCACAAAAGATTGCAAATAGCCGATGCAATCCTAAGAAAAAAGAATGAAATGGAAGATATTGAACTCCTTGACTTCAAACTATACTACAAAGGGACAATAATCAAAATAGCAGAGTATTGGCAGAAAAACAGACACACAGACCAAAGGAACAGAATTGAGAGTCCAGAAATAAACCCACATGCATATGGACAAATAATTTTTGACAAATGAGCCAAAAACATACAATGGAGGAAAGAAAACCTCTTCCATAAATGGTGATGGGAAAATTGGAAAGCCACATGCAAATGAATAAAAGTAAATTACTATTTGTCCCATATACAAAATAAACTCAAAATTAATCAAAAGCCTAAATATAAGACCTAAAACAAAAAAAGTACATGGAAGAAAACATAGGTACCAAACTTACGGACTTTGATCTTAGAATTTTATGAATTTGATACCAAAGGCAAGGGAAGTAAAGGCAAAAATGAATGAATGGGATTATATCAAACTAAAAAACTTCTGCACAGCAAAAGAAACCTCCAAGAAAACAAAAAGGCAACCAACTAAATGGGAGAAGATATTTGCAAACAAGAGCTCTGGCAAGTAATTAATGTCCAAAATACATAAAGAACTTTTATAACTCAACACCAAACAAACAATCCAATTAAAAAATGGGCAGAGGACCTGAACAGACACTTCTCCAAAGAGGACATACAAATGGCTCACATATATGAAAAGATGCTCACTTTCACTAGGTAATATGAAAATTCAGATCAATAGTACAATGACATACCACCTCAGACTTACTAGCATTCTAGTGTTGGGGAGGTTGTGGAGAAAAGGGAACCCTCATTCACTGCTGGTGGGAATGTAAACTGGTACAGCCACTATGGAAAACAGTATGAAAGCTCCTCAAAAATTAAAAGAGTTACTAGCCCTGACTGGTGTTACTCAGTGGACTGAGTGTTGGCCTGTGAACTGAACGGTTGCTGGTTCAATTCTCAGTCAGGGCACATGCCTGGGTTGTGGACCAGGTCCCTGGTTGGGGACGAGCAAGGTGCAGCCACACATTGATGTTCCTCTTCCACATAGATGTTTCTGTTCCTCTCTTTCTCTCCCCCTTATCCTCTCTCTGAAAATTTTAAAAAAGAGTTACTATAAGACCCAGCAACCCTTCTTCTGGGTATCTACCCAAAATTTTTCAAAACATTTATTCACAAAGGTATAAGCATCCCCGTGTTCATTCCAGCATTATTCACAGTGGTGAAGACATGGAAATAACCAAAGTGACTTTCAATAGATGTTTGGATAAAAAAGATGTGGTACATATACACAATGAAATAGTACTCAGCCATAAGAAAAGATGAAATACTGCCATTTAGAACATGGATGGACTTTGAGAATATCATGCTAAGTGGAATTAAGTCAGACAGAAAAAGTTAAGAACCACATGATTTCATTCATATGTGGGATATAAAACTGAAAGCAACAAATGAACAAACAAGAAAAACAAACAAACAAAAACTCATAGACACAGAATAAGTTGGTTACCAGAGGGAAAAGGGTTAGGGAGATTGTAATGGGTAAAGTGGGTCAAATATGTTCTGACAAAAGATTTGACTTGGGTGGTGGGCACAAAATGCAATATATGGATGATGTATCATAGAATTGTACACTTGAAACCTACCTAATTTTATTAACCAATCTAACCCCAATAAAATGAATTAATTTTTTTTAAAGTTTGTTGGTTTTATTAGTGTTTTCATAGAGCATAGAGTCAACCTTTGACTTTATTGATGTTTTATTATTTTTATTTCATTATTTTCTATGTTTATTCTTATTTTTTCTCTTTAATCTTATTTGAGATTAACCCATTTTTATTTTTCTGGTTTCTTAAACTCGATGCCTTGGTCACATATATTCAATATTTCTTCATATTGAAGAAAAGTGAACTCTTCTTATCCTGAGAATGACCTTCCAACATTCTGAAGCCCCAAGGCACCTTACCTCATCCTTAGCTGAGAACATAACATATACCTCATTTTCCCTTTCTTTAACTCTTACATGTGTGTGCAGTCTTGGACTTTCTCATGTATATGGGGTTCCCATGCATATGTATAAAGACTTTAGACCTTTTTAAGGTTGATCATTCTTCCCTTTATATGTTTTACCTTAGAATAGAGAATAAAATTCTCTCCAGAATTTTATTTCAGCCATTTTACTTTAGATTAATCATTATTATTTTAAATATTTTGTCACTGTTTGTTTTGATGTATTCCCACATTCACCTATTTCTTTGTTTTCCATTCTCTTTTACATCTTGGTATTTGCTTCTAGATTCAGTTTTCTTTCAGCAATACAGCTTTTAAAATTTCCTTTACTTAGGCCTGTTAGTAACATACTCTCCCCCATTTTGATTTTCTGAAAATGTGTCTTTCTTACCTTCACTCTTGAATGATAATTTCTAGATTGATAGTTATTTTTCCCCATTTATGTGGAGTTATCATCTAGCTGCCATCTCCCTTAAGCTCGAATAACTGAGAGTTCTACTATTGTTCCATTGAAGATAATCTACTTTTCCTCTTTGTACACTTCAAAAATCTTTGTCTTTGGTGTTACACAGTTTTACTAGAATGTTGTTTTAAGGTTTTATTTATTTATTTTTAGAGAGAGTGGAAGGGAGGGAGAAAGTGAGGGAGAGAAATATTAATGTGTAGTTGCCTCTCAAGTGCCCCCTACTAGGGACCTGGCCTGCAACTCAGGCATGCTCCCTGACTGGGAATAGAACTGGTGACCCTTTGGTTTGCAGGCCAGCGCTCGATCCACTGAGCCACACCAGCCAGGGCTACTAGAATGTTTTTATGTTGTAGATGTTTCATATTTATTTTGTTTGGAACTTTTTATTTTCCTGGATCCAAAGTTCCATGTTTTTCATCCACTTTGGAAAATTCTCAGCCATTATCTCTTCAGATTTTGCCCCACCCCACCAATACCCACACCCATCCACTTTTTTTCTGCATTACCTTTATATGCATATTGGGTCTTCTCACTCTATCATCCATGTCTCTTGATGTCACTTTCAACGTTCTGTCTTTCTGGTTTTTCTGTTGCCCCCTCTGTTCCTCTCTTCTGCTTACTCCAGTATGTTGTTTAGTCAATTGCATTTTATTTTTAATGATTATATTTCTTATTTCTCAAAGTTTTATTTGGTTCTTATTCAAACTTCTTGGTCTTTTTTGAGCCTCTTATTCTTGCTCATATTTTTATCTTATCTTTTTTCTTCAAAAATTTTTAAAGATTTTATTTTTATTTATTTTTAGAGAGGAAAGGGAGGGAGAAAGAGAGAGAGAGCAAAAAACATCAATGTGTGATTGCTGGGGGCTGTGGCCTGCAACCCAGGCATGTGCCCTGACTGGGAATCGAACTTTTTTCTTCAAATTTTAAGACACTTATTTTACATTCTCTCTTTTATAATTGTAATGTCTGATGTATTTGAAGACCTAATTCTACTGTTGTTGTTTGTTTTTGCTTCTTCTTTATAGTAACTTGCTTCCTTTGTATATTTAAATTGTGTTTATGTATTGTTTCTTGGTGTATCTTTACAGTGGGCATATTCTGAGGGTGTGTCCCATATTAATGACTTGTGTTTACTTTTTCTCAGTGTTGTCTAATGCTTAAAATCTAAGATCACTTACTGTCAATTTCCTGGTATGAGGTTTCTTAGCCCTGGAATTCTCCAAGCTAATAATTCTTAGGGGAGAGTTTTTTGTTTTTCCTTAATCAGAGACTAAGCTAAGATAAACACAATTTTTTGGTGTATCTTTGCTAGCAGGTAAATTATTTTCTAAACCGCTCATTTATTAAAGAAATATACCTTAAAAGATCCCAGTTTAATCCTGGGGTTTCATTTCCAAATTCCACTGTACCAGGGTCAGAGCCTTGTGTTCTGTCCTTTCACAGAGGTCAAAACTCAAGCTTTTTAATTATGATGGTCTTCAAATATTTTCAGGGCAGCCTTTGTCAGCTTATTATTATGGCTTTCAGCTCTCTCTTTCTTGACCCTGGAGATTCTTTATACTTTCTTGTGAGATCAGCCTCAGATCTAAAAAGAATGTTGGTTATATTTTTATCAAACATTTCTCAATCTTTTGTATACAGAAGTTTTAAAGATATCAACCCTGTCATATTTCTGTAAATGGAAGTCTCTAATAGTTGTTTACATTTTCTGGGGGAGAAGAAACTTCCCCTTTCCCTTCTTAGTTTTTTTTTTTTTGGCTGGTCTAGTAATTAAGTTGACATGAGACAGATTTACAGGAGAAAATCAAACAAAAGTTTAATAACATGTATGCCTCCTGTATACATGGGTTTCTCCCATGTATACAGGAAATGACTGGAACCACAACCTTAAATACCATCTTTATCTAAAGACAAAAGATGTTGGGGGTGAGGGAATCAGTTATGGGAGGTTACCAGGAAAAGCAAGTAAAAAAGGATAAGGTTGTCGTGCATACATGTCATTGCCTTCTACATTGATAGGGGATTCTAGAGATAAGATTACCTCCCTCTTCTAAGCACAGCTCATGAGACACACTTACAAATGGATATTTCCCTCTTACATGTAAATGTCCTTTACAAAGTTCATTTCCACTTGGTTTTAGGAGCTCCTCCCATGTCTGCTGTTTTTTAAAAATAACCAGCCTAAATTCTTATGTCAAAGAGGCATCTTTTTGGGTAATAAATTATGCTCCCCTATAATTTTTATTAGTTAATGCTATGTTTATTTAGTATAATTTAACTAGATATATTTGCAATATTTGTCTATTATAATTATATATTGAAGGGATTCAGAACAAGCTTCCCCAAGATGTGCTTTGTCATGTGGATTATTTTGAGCTGAAGGCAATCAAGACAATGTGAAACTTTTATCTCTTCTTTAAATAATTTAAGTTGGTGCTCTGACTGGTGTGGCTCAGTTGGTTGGGTGTTGTTCCACAAAGTAAAAGGTTGCCCTCTGGTTTGATAACCAGTCAGGGAACATGCCTGGGTTGCAGGTTCAGTCACCAGACAGGGCTTGTACAAGTGGCAACAGACAGATGTTTCTCTTTCACATCAATGTTTCTTTCCCTCTCTTTCTCCCTCCCCTCTCCTCATTCTAAAACTAAATAAATAAAATATTTTTTTAATAATTTAAGTTGGGAGTCTTGCCCATAATAAGGATTATAATCAGAAATAACTTTTTAAATGATCTATCTGTAGGGAAGAGCAAACTTCTAATTACTGAACATCTGCTCATCTTGTCATTGTGAGAATAACCTTTCTTCTCTATGAAGCCCCGAGTTGCCTTACCTCATCCTTAGCTCAAAATGTTTTATATTTATATTTATATTTATATCTATATCTATATCTATCTTATTTTAACCTTCTCTCTCTGAACCTCTCATGTGTGTGGGGTGACAAGAGAAAAATTCTGAGATGTTCTAGATTAAATTACAACAGGCAGAATAGTGAGAGAAAGAGACAAGGGGATTCAACCAATTAATAACTGAGGGCCAAGTAACAATAGACTGCTCATGTTCTTAATATATGTGGAAGCTTTGAATCAACTCCTGTACCAATCACTAGATGCCACAGCATCCCCCATATGCATGAACTTTCAGGACTGTTCCTTTCAATAACCAATCAAACATAGTAAATATTTCATACAGACTGTGAACCTATCCTATCATAAAATTGCCACCACTTCACCCTTTCCTGTGTTCCTTATCTGTAACCAGTGTAAAATTTTCAAAACAACTTATGTCTTCCCCAAAACATAATGCAGAAAAGCCCCCATCAACTCTAAAAAGGTGGATTTATTTGTCTTTTCTACCTAGCTCTGCTGCTTGTGGTTTAGACTTCCTAACCTAGGGCCTGGTACTTTTCTGGCTAGCATCTGGCTCAATAAACTGTTCTTTTGAAAAAGCTTTGGGTAGTGAAAATTTCTTGTTTAACAGTGGTCTCTGACTCTCTTATGTATGCGGGATTCCCATCCATACATTGTACATATTTGGTCATATTCTTTTGTTAGTCTGTCTCTTATCTATTTGGTTATTACACCAGTCAAAAGACCCTACCAGGGTAGAGGAGTGCTTCCTCCTCTTCCACAATGTGATTCATTTATGTACAGAAGTCTAGAACATTTTTACCTCTCATTCTTCCATAGCTCACTCCTCATTTTTAAAAAAAAATTAATATATTTTATTAGTTATGTTATTTCAGTTGTCCCATTTATTTTCCCCCTTTATTCCCCCTCCCACCCTGCACCCTGCCTCCCACCATCATTCCCCCACCTTAGTTCATGTCCATGGATCATACATGTAAGTTCTTTGGCTTCTCCATTTCCCATACTATTCTTAACCTTCTCCTGTCTATTTTCTACCTACCATTTATGCTTCTTATTCCTTGTCCCTTCCCCCCATTCTCCCTTTTCTGCTCTGTGCTGACAATCCTCCATGTAATCTCTATTTCTGTGATTCTGTTCCTGTTCTAGTTGTTTGCCTAGTTTGTTCTTGTTTTTGCTTTTTTTAGGTTCAGTTGTTGGTAGTTGTGAGTTTGTTGTCATTTTACTGTTCGTATTTTTTTATCTTCTTTTTCTTAGATAAGTCCCTTTAACATTTCATATAATAAGGGCTTGGTGATGATGAACTCCTATAACTTGACCTTATCTGGGAAGCACTTTATCTGTTCTTCCTTTCTAAATGATAGCTTTGCTAGATAGAGTAATCTGGGATATAGGTCCTTGTCTTTCATGACTTGGAATACTTCTTTCCAGCCCCTTCTTGCCTGTAAGGTCTCTTTTGAGAAATCAGCTGACAGTCTTATGGGGACTCCTTTGTAGGTAATTGTCTCCATTTCTCTTGCTGCTTTTAAGATTCTCTCCTTATCTTTAATCTTGGATAATGTAATTATGATGTGCCTTGCTGCGTGCTTCCTTGGATTCAACCTCTTTGGGACCCTCTGAGCTTTCTGGACTTCCTGGAAGTCTATTCCATTTGCCAGATTAGGGAAGTTCACCTTCATTATTTGTTCAAATAAGTTTTCAATTTCTTGCTCTTCCTCTTCTTCTGGCACCCCTGTGATTCGGATGTTGGGATATTTAAAGTGGTCCCAGAAGTTCCTAAGCCTCTCTTCATTTTTTTGAATTCTTGTTTCTTCATTCTGTTCTGGTTGAATGTTTATTTCTTCCTCCTGCTCCAAACTATTGATTTGAGTCCCAGTTTCCTTCCCCTCACTGTTGGTTCTCTATACATTTTCCTTTATTTCACTTTTCATAGCCTTCACTTTTTCCTCTATTTTGTGACCATACCCAACCAATTCTGTGAGCATCCAGATTACCAGTGTTTTGAACTGTGCATCTAATAGGTTGGCTATCTGTTCGTCACCTAGTTGTATTTTTTCTGGAGCTTTTATCTGTTCTTTCATTTGGGACATATTTTTTTTTGTCTTAGTGCACTTGTTATGTAGTAAGGGGAGGAGCCTTAGGTATTCACTGGGGCAGACCAACCCACTTTGCTGTGTTGTGGCCCTGTATGTTGGGGATGGGTTCTGGAGGGAACAGTGCCACTTGTTCAGTTCTCAGCCAGCTTTCAGTTACTTCCTCCACTACCCACAAGCAAATTGGGCCCTTCTGATACTGATTACTAGGTGGATTGTTTTGTTTACATTCTAGGACACTGTGGGTCTCTCCAGTGAATTCTCCTGTGAGGCTGGGAGTTTCTCCTGCTGCCACAACCCCCTCAGGATTTTTTAGCCAGAGGCTCTCAGGCTTTATTTCTCTGTGCTGGAACCCTGGGTTGCTGTGCTGGTCTGTCTTGCTCCCCAGCTGTTCCTCCACATTTATCCACATACAAATGTGGGATCGCCCACTGTGCCATTCACAGCCTCACCTGCCTTGCTCTACCAGCCACTACCTTGCTTCTAGTCCTCTCTGCCCTACCTGCCCATCTCCTCCCTTCCTACCAGTCTGGATGAACGTTTCTTCTTTAACTCCTTGGTTGTTGGACTTCCATACAGTTTGATTTTAGGGGGTGTTTTTTTTTTTTTTTGTTTTTAAGTTTGTTGTCCCTTTGGTTGTGTGAGGAGGTAAAGTGTATCTACCAATTCCTCCATTTTGGCTGGAAGTCTTCATTCCTCATTTTCAATGTAGATGCAGGTTCAACTAACATTTATTGCATGTTAACAGTTAAAACTTTAAAACCCCATGCAATAGGCACTTGATAACCTTAGTGTGAACTTTCTCTAGTTCTAGGCAGGATATCACTGACTTTAAATAAAATGAGCATAAAATGAAGGCTCAGAGAGGGTAAAAAAAACTTGATGAAAGTAACACATAAAACAAATGGAATTATCAAATGCATTCTTTTGATCTATGCATTTGAAGGGGACCAGAGTTTCCTACCTCACCATATACCTTTTAGTATATTGATTATTTTAAACTGGTTATTTTTAAGAAACAAGACTCAGAAAAAACCTTTGACTCTCTCCTTTACCTACCTAAAGGAATTCAGAATGGAAAATATGCTTCAGGATAAATTCCATGTAGCAGGCAGAGAGTAATCTAGCAGACTGTTGGGCTTTTCTCTGCATTCCATTGTTTCTGGGTAGCCCACCAAGAATTTTTTCAGCACATGTTTACTCTTTCTCATCTACCTGTGAATTGCCTACTTTCCCTTTAAAGTCGTTGACCCCTGCCTCTCTCTCTTTAGCTCAAGATGGCATATAAGCCTTTTTAAAAAAAGATTTTATTTATTTATTTTTAGAGAGGGGAGAGGAGGGAGAAAGAAAGGGAGAGAGACATCAATGTGTGATGGCCCCTCATGTGCCCCCTACTGAGGATCTGACCTGCAACCCAGGCATGTGCCCTGACTGGCAATCAAACCAGCAACTCCTTGGTTCATAGGCCGGCACTCAATCTACTGAGCCACACCAGCCAGGGCATCAAGATGGCATATAAGCCTTAACTGCCCTACCTGTCCTTGGATCATATATACTTGTGGAATCCCCATATGTGCATATGTAATAAATTTAATCATTTTTTCTTCTTTATCTGTCTCATGGTAATTTTGATTACTAGTCTGGCCAGAAAAATTTAGAAGGGTATAAGGAAAATTATTTTTTTGCCCCTTCATATTCCTACTGAGAAATAAAAGAATGATAATGCCTGTGCTTTAATTGAATTGAAACTAAGGTTGTCACTTATCTTTCTTCAATAGGTGTGAGGATCTTAACAATTAATGACTTAGCCTAGTGTGAATAGCAATGTTGAATAGCTGAAAAGAAAGATACATGACAGATAGCTAAAAAAATAACAAAGCCTCGCATTCCCCACAAGGCTTACACACAGACATGCAGCTGAGTACATTTAAACTCCCTTATTGATATTTTGTGCTTTACAGATGTTGAAAGGTCATACTAAATATAAGCTTTCAAGACATATTTTATCCTAGAATTCTAACAATAAGTATTTTAAAGTTTTTATGGAAATGATTTCAATTAGAATGGAGTTTTACCTGGTTGATTTTTTCCAATGTTTTAACTTTGCTGTTAGTTTACTGAGACTCAATTTTAGATGACTTAGGACATTTGTAACTACAGATTTTTTGGTCTTCCATGTCTCTTTGAAGTTTGGATGTGACAAATTGCAGATGTAGTCATTTAATAAAAGAGGTAATATTAACAATTTTCTAATTAAAATAGAGCTACACTCCTGCTGTTTTTAATAGACTTTGCTGTGAATATATTTCTAATTATTTGATAACTGTAGTTTTGGGGAACATGAGACGATGATATAGAAATCAAGATGTCATTTAGAGATATAATCTCTTTCAGTATTATCTGCTTTTCAGGACTTGAAACATAAGAATTGTGTGTGTGTGTGTGTGTGTGTGTGTGTGTGTGAATCTACCCCTTCAGTATCTTTTAAAAATTGCAGCTCTGAGAAAAAATACTTGCACATGTGGTTTAACATAGTGCCTACAGTGACTCCGTGGCCCCTGAGGGATCTGCTGCTCACAATTTGGGACCATTGCCATGCCATACGAGACCTAATATATGTTTCATATGCTACATCTATCTGAGTATGCTTCTAAGTGCTGCCAACAGAGGACTATATAGTTATTTGGTAGTGATTCTGAGTCATAAATTGTTAAGCAGAAGGAAAAATAATAATAGCTAATATTTATTTAGTGTTTGCTGTGTGCTAGATACTTTGCATGTATTAGCTCATTTAATACAACAGCATCATGAGGTAAGTACCCTTATTATCATCACTACTTTTTTCAGGTACGGGAATTAAAGCCCAAAGAAATTAAATGTCCCATAGCTAGTAAGTGGGAAAGATTGAGATTAGGACTCAGGGAATTTGGCTCACCTGTTCATCACTGTGTAATATTGCCTCTCAGAAGTATGGGTAGTCAGATGTCAGGTGACAGGCAAAAGACAAAAACATGGTATAGTTACATCTAAGTCACTTCAAATCCACTTTGAAGTGAGGTGATATGTAAGCGTTTGGAGCCCCAGATAGTGTCTGAGACATCTGAAAGGCAGTATTAGGAACTACAGTTGAAGAAGCAATGCAGGATAGCATATAGGATTGTAGCAATGCAAAAAGATTGGAAGTTGTAACAAATCCAAAGAGGTTATTAACAATTTGCTGGAGTGTTTCCAGTACCTTCAAAAATCAAGTGCTACCTATATGCTTGACTCTTAACATACTTTACTTAATACTCACAACTGCCCATGGAAGCTGACATTATTTTAACTTATTTTACAAATGACAAACCTGAGACCATAAGAAAGAACTAACTTGCTCAAGGTTATAAAGCTAACTAAGATACATAACTGGATCTTCATCTAGTTTTTTGAAACTTCAAAACCTATGCTTTTTCTGTGGAAACATTTCAGATCTACCTCCTAAGTGCTTCTGTATTTGAAGGACACTTACTAGTTTTGATCAGGTTCATTCTCTTTCTTTTGTCTCTTATGGAAATACATTCTTGAAAACACTGGGGAAATCCTAAGGGAATGTTAACTCTCTAAGGACTTGGATAAAAAGGCCCAAGGTCTAACCAACTGTTGTTCTGTGATGAAGAAGAAGGACCTGGTTCCCAGGAGCAAGAGCCCCTATATTTTGAGCACCTGGTCTTCTGTTGTGGAAGAGTAGATTATGTACCCCAAATCATCTTGATTTTTTAAAATATCTCATTAACCCAAAACACATTCTGAGCCTATACCCATTTCTATTTTCAGCTTATATTACCCTAATAAGTCATTACTTCCAAAGTTTACTCTCTGTTGTGCGATAACTGTAGTAACTCATTGCTCTGGCAACATTGTAGGGAAGATCTGTCCTTGAGCTGCTGAAAACAAGCCCTTTTGTAACCATCTTCATTTAAGAGAGGCTGGGGTTTGTTTTTGTTTTTCAAACTCCAATGTCTGATTTCAAAGAAGTCAAATAAAGGTCCAGTAGTATTTTCAAATTCAGAGAACCTTTATATAGGGCCATTATTCTTCATCCTGGTTTAACCATAATCAGGCTCTTAATCAAAAGGCTTGGCATTTTTAAATGTCTATGCTCCATCTGCTCATAATATGGGCAGTAAAATAGATTTCTGATGCTTTATACCATAAGTTGCCCTGTCCCCCAGTAAATATGAAGTTAATGAAATATATAAACACATTCTTGAGTCAAATCCAAACTGTTACTAATTTGCCAGACTACATTATGCTCATAAAGAAAATTAAAAGATTCAATCTGTACTTTAACAGATTATAAAGCCATTCCCTAATTTCCTATTGTTTTCATTTAACCATTTGCAGTTGAAGAAAGGGATCAGGCCCTGGCTGGTATGGGTCAGTGAATTGAACACCAGCCAGTGAATCAAAGAGTTGCTGGTTCAATTCCCAGTCAGGGCACATGCATGGGTTGTGGGCCAGGTCCCCAGTACAGGGTACTGGAGAAGCAACAATACACTGATGTTTTTCTCCCTCCTTTCTCCTCTCTCAACAAACAAACAAACAAACAAACAAACAAACAAATCAGATGCCCTTCCTCTTGATGAGGTGAAAGACTAGGTTAAATAATAGACACTTGATGGAAAAATCCATCACCCTCCCCTATTTCCTTTCCTTCACTGACTTTAGGTATCTTATACTCGGGTATTTTTACAGGATGATGAAATAAAGAGAACATCCTTTCTCAGGCTGATAATCTGCTGAAACTTTTCAAGGCAGAGACAATAGAAGTGAATGCAGTGATATAAGCAGAGAGAAAGGAAGGTAATTGTCTTCTTTGAATCTTCTCACTGCACACTGCTACTAAGACTGAATCTGGGCACACATCACTGGGAAGTGAAACAGTAATTGTGAAGAACATGGCTGTAGCATTAAATGATCAAATCACAGCACAGCCCTATCACTTCCCAGGTTTGCTATCTGCGATAAATTATGAACCCCCTTTCAAAGCAACAGTTTCATAATCTGTAAAATAGAAAAATAATAATATCTATATCATAGGATTCCTTGAACATTAAGATAACCCATATAAAATATTTACCACAGATATGACATATAGTATGTGATCAATACATATTAGTTACCATAAATGTTAAATACTAATATAATTTAAGGAGGAAGAGAGAGGGAACGGGATATTAAACCAAGTGAACCATCTCCCTGCCCTTTATTTCCATATATTTCCCTATGAAAGGGAGGGGCAAAGGTACCCATATCACATAGCAGCATATCAGAAGCATTTTTGAATGTTGAAAGTGGGCATTCTTGACAGTGTGTGACCATGCACCAAGGTCCTCTAAGACAGTGTGAAAAATAATAGTAATGCAGGCTCTGGCGTACACATAATTACACTCACATATTGCAATCAGAATTCTCTTCCTAAAGCATAATCCTCACCCCTAATAAAACCACCCAACGGCTTTTCATTACTCTGAGGATGGAGGTAAAACCCTTTCATGAGGATCATAAGGTGATATGTCCTCTACCTCCTCAGCTTCATATCATTCTTCTCTTCCCTCTCTCTGCTCCAGCTCTTTAAAGTTATTTTCATCTCTTTAAATGTGCCATATTTTGTAACCTTTGTACATGTTTTGCTGTTTCTTTACTCTCCCTCTGTTCTTGGCCCAGCTATTACTCATGCTTCAAGGTCACTTTCAATGACTTCTTCAAGGAAGGCTTTCTTGAACCCCTACACTAAGGTATCACACTTGTAGGTATGCTCTGATAGTTTAATGTATACTGTACTCATCTATTTTTGGTAACATGTATCAAAATTTATTACCCACTGAATTGGGTCTTTTCTAAAATTCCTATGTTGAAGCCCTAACCCATATTGTGACTGTATTTGGAGATATGACCTTTAAGAAGGTAATTAAAGTTAAATAAGGTCATAAGGGTAAGGCCCTAATCTAGTAAGACTGGTGCCATTATAAGTAAAGAGATACCAGAGGGTGATCTCCATCTCTCCATCTCTATCTCTACCTTTATTCTATCTATATCTATGTATCTGTATCTCTCCATCTCTCTGTACATACACAGAGGAAAGGCAATGTGAAGGCATAACAAGAAGGCAGCTGTCTACAAGCCAAGGACAGAAGTATCACCAGAAACCAGCCTTGCAGGTATCTTGATCTTGGATTTCTACTCTCCAAAACTGTGAGAAATAAATTTTGGCTGTTTAAGCCACCCAAATCTGTGGTATTTTGTTATGACATCTCAAGCTACTAATATCAAACTATAGTATTCTACTTGTTTATTTAATGTCTGCTTTCCTTGGTTAAGTTCCTTATGATCCAATGACAGTATCTGCTTCATGTATTTTTTATAGCTATAGGGCCTATCAGAGCATTTGGCACATAGCAGGTTTTTGGTAAATATTTATTCAATAAATGAAATGCTAGTTCCCCTTTATTCCTTTAAAAACTATGAGATTGTTAGAGAGGAGGTATATTGTTTACTGCTATGTCAAGTATACCTAACAGAGAAAAATTCATGTTTGCACATTTATCCAATACATTTTAAGAGCAAAGTCCAAACCTGTGATAACCGGCAAAGAAAATTAGAGATTCAGTTCTGGTTCACAACCTTTGCTATGCTTCTTTTCTGATAAAACACAAAAAGGAGACCAAAACAAGAGACATTTTTGTTCTTCTTATACAGGTAATCATGTAGATTCCCAGAGGATGAATAGTGTGGAAATATCCTATTTCTAAATTGCTAGCATTCATTTTAACCTTGAAAAGGCTTTTAATAGGAGTGAATAATATTTTCTTATAGATAGCTTTAACAGGGTAGGATCTACCTTTAAATTTAAATAGTTTGACTAGAGAATCAGCCTCTTATTATTGGACATCTTCTCATCTATTACTCCTAATTTTTATAAATAACATAATGTCTTTCCTGCAAATAGTGTATGGGTACTTGGTAATGTTGCCATTCTTTCCATATCCTTCTCATGGAAGCTCTTGTCACCATCAGGAGGAAAATAAATAAATAACTTCATTAAGAGTAATGATATCTTCAACAGCTTCCCAGCTCTGTTAGTAATGAGGAGATGCTTTCTGTAGCAGAGAATAAAATGCGATCTGTGAATTTGGGACTACCTGCTATATTTTACATGATTTAGTGATGTATTTAATGAGCATTTTCACCATGATGTCTTCCAAAACTCCCTGTGTATATTCTTTAGATTTAAAAACAAATCTATTTTGGGGTGATATCAATTTTAGTATGTTCAAATCTTTTCACACTATATCAGAAAAGGTAGAATGTTTGCACCATGACTTTCCCTATATGATTTGGGACCCTTTTGTCTGTTTCATATAATGAATATTTTATTTTATTTTATTTTTTTACTTTTTTTAAAATGAGAGAGAGAGAGAGATTTGTTGTTACACCTATTGATGCATTCATTGGTTGATTCTTGTATGTGCCCTGACCAGGCATATTGGATCATCGCTCTAACCAACTGAGGTACCTGGCCAGGACTATATGGGCTATATGGACTATAGGTTTTAAAGAAAAAGTGCATCCAAAGGCCAAGTGTCTACTCAGAGTACCTAGGCCTGTATTAATAAAGATGATGCATTTTAATGATAGACTTTGCCGTCTGAAACATTGCCACCAGAGGTCACAATATTTAAGAGATCTAGGATACAGCATTTTAGCTTAATTTTTCCATGGTGGTGTTGCTTTGTATATCTTAGTGCTCACTTATCCACCCCCGGGATAACATGCCAATTCCTACTGGCACACAGTCGCTCTTCTTATCACTCTGGGCTCAGGTACACAGTACTCTGTTCTGTTGGGTTCAGGTCATGTACTTCAGAGACAGTTTTCTTTTACTTCTTAAGTTATTATCATCTCTAACTCTTTGCTGGAGAGACTGGAATTTATCATAATCCTTCTTATCCCAGGGTGATTTTATTTTTACAATAAAATTTGGCCTTTGAAGATTTGTTAATTGAAGTATCATGATATATGGCTAGAATTCGTATACTTGGAAAACATTGTCAGACATTGTGTTTCCTTAGAAAAATATTTCATTAGAAACATTTTGTTTCATTATTTACATGGTTTAGTACAGGAAACAGGAAGATCTACATGGTAGGAAATCACAGACTATTTCATATTTCTGTCATTTTTTAATCTATGAAAAAAGAGAAACATCAAAACCAAAAAATTCCCATGCTTCTGACATAGGAAAGGGTACTTCTTAACAGTCATTTTGAGAGTCAAGCCAATCTTTTTGGATGATAATTCCATCCTCTTACCACTCTGATGGTTTGAATGTGGTGATAGTAATGGGCACAGAGTCATGATCTATGACCCTTACATAGCAGGGGATTTTTCAATTGAAGAAATAATTGTTAAGGGAGTCTTGAGCTAGTAATAAAACATAGCTAAGGTGGAAACTATAGCATAACAATGTGTAAAAAGAAATAGGGGCATGAGTATGTGTTCTGGAGTCAGACAGAAGTAAGATTAGATTTTAACTTCTATTACTAGTTGTGTAACCATCAACAAAATACTTAGTTTCTTTGAACCTCAGTTTCCTTAAGGGTTATTTGCCTTTCCCTCACTTTCAAAGTCTCTTTATGCTTGGATGAAGGTCCATTACCATTCCTGGTTCCACCCCCATTAGTTTTCATGAAGTACAGTGACTTTTCTAAGTGCTGTGTGTGGAAGAGGAGCAGGGTATTTATAACCCAATTTACCCTCTTTTTCTTTCTCTTGGGAGACAGGCTAGCTTCAAGGAGCACACATTCTGCTCTGCTCCTCCATCCTGTAGAGGGTCCAATGACAGGAAAAGCCTGTGGTGATCCAGGGGTGCCTGGGACTGGTTGCATTTCTCATATGCTCAGTTTTGGGTGTTGTGTTTGTTCAATTTTGTTGTTCAGTATTATGAAGTTTTATTTGTTCACAGATAAAAGCCACATTTTCTAATTTATTTCTAATTGTTTTATCAGTAAAGGTAAAATTTTGTTTTCTGTATGCTGATCTCTATGGTCTTACTTCTCAATTAGATCAGCACTAAGACAGGGAAAAAATATCCTATTTCCTGGGTGCCTCCATTACCCCAACAGGCCTTCGTGAAAATTAAATTAGATCATGTAAGTAAACTGTGAGTAAAGTGCCCTGTACATAGTAGGTGATCAATAAATAATAAATGATATCTCCTAACCATTTAGGTAATTATATGTATGTGATATTCTTTCACTGAACACAATGTGAACATTACAACATTTGCTTACATCAAATATCATGGAAATAGAATGTATCATTCTATTAATCTTGGCTCTAGTTGAGTCTATAAATGTTTTGTGAAAACCATAGGACAAGGGTTGGAGGAAAAACAAGGATATGTTTTAAGAGGACTTAATCTTTATATTCTAATAACTTAAAATTATGACATTTTTTCAACTACAAAAAGTTGAGTCATTTGGTCCAATACCTCACTTTACAGAAGGAGAAACTGAAGCCAAGGTAATATATGAGATTTCCTCAAAGTCATATAGATACTAGCAAACAAGAACTACAATTCAAGTCTTTCTATTGTGCTTTGAAAACAAGAAAGGGGCCATTAAAAATCTTCCATTAATAGTTAGGCTAATAGAAAACTTTAAACTTCCTGGCACTGGTTGCCTTAAAACAAATTTGAAAGTGCTGGGGCCCAAGACAGGTCACCCTAAAATATCCTATAATGGTATATTGATTAATTGGAATTAAGGTTAATTAACCAGCAGCCAGTGTCAGAGGGCACCTTGACCTTCCCTTGTCTCCTTGAATGCAAAAAATAAATTGCCCCTGTGGAAGGGCCCCTCCCTGCTCCAGGCAGGCTGAGAAAGACACCTTTATCTCTAGAGCTGAGGGATCCAGAGCCAAGAGCTAAGCCCAAACTTTGTTTAGATTCCTCACTAGTGAATACCCAAACCTTGCTTGAATTCATCTCTAATGCATACTAACTTTTCTATCCTGTCAATTGTTCACAAATTTATTTTTTCTTTGTCTAAGAAGTATAAAAAGTACGTAGTTCAATCATTTCTTTGAGCTTTATTTTGTGATCTGAGCATCATATTGAGTTTCTCCTGTGCATACATACCAAATTGGTTTTTCTCCTGTTAATCTAGTCATGTGTTAATATTATTATTTTATCACTAGTCCAGCCATAAGAACTATAGAAGTTTGGGGAGGGAGATTCTCACTCTCCATTACAAAAGTATTAATTTAAAATGACCACTTATTTCTGAGATGAGGTCTACCACCATTCTGGATTAGGGAATCCATGGTGGTAAATATCATTTGAATGCAATCATGGTAATGGTGATCATTCATATTTAATAGTCATGAGATCTGAATAGCCTAAGTGAGTGTTGACACATCATCTCCCTTAACATATAGGGCATCCATAATTCAGTCAAGTCAAACCGTGAGGATTGTGTCTTCTAGTTTTCCATCATGATCCTGACTTAGCTCCCCTGCTGGTCTAGCAGACTGCAGCCTCATGACCTTTAATCATGTATGTAAAAACCCTAGAAAACCCCAATGCTGCTCAACTAAACTAATTAGCAGCTGAAAAACAAAAGAACAAAAGCAACTCTCTACTCCCTATGGCTATCAGCATCACTGGACTAATGTATTTGACACTTAAGGAGATAATGCTGAAGATTATCACCATAGGCCTAAATCTACCATCACTGAAGAGGCAAAGCAAAATGACAATGAAAGATGGTAAACTTGACATTTAAAAACTCTGATATTTTTGAAAACTGTTCTCCTGACATTCACTCTTCAGCAGACAGAAGCACAGAGCCATCATTATGACCTTAAATACAAATTAGAAGGAATATAGCTGCTTGCTTATATATAGTTTGTTTTTTCTTCAATTTGGAGACTAGAAGTGTTTTTCTTTTCAAATTGATTATTTGTGATACAAATGGATCTAAATTTGTAGGCATTAATACTCACCATTCATTACAAACCACACCATCTCAGTGAGTGGAAGACAATGTTAACACTGTATTCTTTGTTCATTATGGTGTAGTACTAGAAATGGTGAACTGTTGAGCTACGAAACTTGGCAAAATTTGCTGCATGTCAGAAACAAAATACTTAAATATTTAAACATTTCTGGACTGAAAAGACTTTAGACAGGGAGAAAAATTTATTCCTTATAAAGCCAAGTTAAGTCACAAGGTAGATTAGTTTTATTCCTAGAGGAGAGCAGTAAGAAAAATCAAAATATTAAATATCATGCTTATTACCTGTGTGTAATTGTTATATTCATCTTTACCAGAAAGCCAAGGAGTGGGATCCTATTTTGATGACCTTCATGCTAACATCCAGTTTTATACTGTAGGGTTATTTACACATCCAGGCAGATAGCCCAGAGCAATACTGCTTTGCTGAATCAGGAACAGAATTTTATTTGAACAAGAAATTTTCTATAAAAGATACATTCATAAGTCTGCTTTTAGTAAAAAATCTATATTTACAGACTCATAGAACCTTAAAATTGAAAAGGATCTGAGAAAACATCTAATCCACCTTGTTCATTTTTCTTGGTTAGGAAATTGAAGTGCAAATAGGGGAAAGGATTTGCCCATAGTTATATGGCTAGTCAGTAGCAGGACTGGAATTAAAATCCAGGTCTTTTGATTCTTAGTCCTGATGTCTCATCACTAAATATAAATTGCTTCTCTTCCTCTTAGAAAGGAATACACTGTAATTGTTAGGAATGTAGGCTCAAGAGCTAAAGTACATGGGTGAGTGGTGCTTATTATTCTGAACCCTTGCTGATGCTTGATTCAAGACAAATCACTTAAACTTTGATTCTTTTTTCTCATTATAAAATGAGGATAATAATAGTACTTCTTTAATGGGATTGTTAGGATCAAATGCCTAAAATAAAGTAAAGCACTTAGGAAAGTGCCTGACACATAGTAAGTTGCCACAAATATTTGATAATATTTTCTTTTTACACTATTAATGTAATTGGCTTAGAGAAGATAGCTTTTTTGGCAAGATACTTAAAAATAATATGTGGTATTTTTGAACAGTAGAGAAAGAAACAGTCAATGGCAAGTCAACAAAACCAGAAAAAAATGCACCAGTGTATTAGCAGAAATCTTTTATGTAACATCTGAAATATTCATGGCTATATCTGGTCTCTCAAGCATACCTGATTATCAGGAAAAGGAGAATTACTGCTTCTACACTATTTGTTACAGAATAGACCCAGGGGATGAACGATAAACTATTACTGAATGGACCCACCCTTGTGCTCCAGGGGTCCCCCACCCCATACTAGGTTCCCCTTGCCTGCCACCAGGGAAAGACATCTGTCAATGGTAGAGATTGGTGAAAAGGAAAGGGATTATTTATTTAAAGAGTTATACAAACTTAAGAGTAGTGACTTCATGTCTTCATTGAGATCCCAAAGTCTTTTAGAATACCCACAAATGCACAATCCTTCCTTCCCCCTCTGCCCAGTCTGCAGTACCGTATCTCAGAAAAAGAAATAAAAGTCCGTGGTTCTTCTCTGCCCAAGCTGTGTAGTCCCTAAAAGACCCCACATGGCTGTTGCACCTGGGTTTAAATCCCAGAACCAATCTTCCTCTGCAGCCCATTTCTGACTCCTCCCACAAATGGCCACAGCTGCCAGCATTTCTGTGTTTTTCCAGGTTTACTGGGCTGCCATAGTAAGTCTGGGTAGGTGTGGCCCTGTGATGTGGAGCCCATCATCTCCAAGCTCTTGTGCAGGTTCTGCAACCAGGGGGAGTTACCTCCCAATTACATCATGGGTTGAAGTCACTCCCATCCCCCTGGCTCAAAGCAAGGCCACAGCTGTTTAACATACCTATGAAACCAGTTAAAGGTTATAGATATGTTAAATGACCATTCTAGAGGTTAGCTGCAAAGCTGTTGCTATTCAAAACAGCTCCCCACGGTCCTGCTCCATGTGTCCCATCCCCAAGCTCAGACTTGTTGGGGTGAGGACATCCTATATGTATATATATTTTTCCTCATATTTCCTGGACACTGAGTTCTGGACCCCATTACAAATTCCTATTTTGAGCCCCCCTTGGCTGCACCCTGTTACATGTTCTCAAATTAATTATGCTTCACTAATATTTTATATAGTCTGAAAGAATGCATTTTTATTGCATGTGGATATGCCAATGTCACTTGTAACTGAGAAACCTAGACCAGTGCTAATGGTCTATAAGCTGTTTGTCATTGGTCTGCAATGAGATGTGAAGCTTGCACCATATATGAATTGACTGTTTTACTAAATACACTATATACCATGGTGAATAAAAGTAGGTCTACAATTGTGAGTATACAAAACACAAAATTAATAAAGCTATTGTAATAATCATAACCTGCATGTCTTTTTCCATATAAACAACTGTAAACCTACTTTTGCCCAGCCTTGTATATAAGGTATATATGATCTATATAAAGGAATATATTGATATATACACATGGACATATATCTATATGTCTATATCTATCAATCTATGTGTGTATGTATGTATGTATCTATCATCTCCAACATAATGAAGCAATTTTTAACTGGTGTGCCACAAGAAGTTTTAAAACATGATGCAATACATGACTATCTAGTCAGAGGCACTGACCTCTTTTCCCTTAAATTGTCAAATAAAAGAATGACAACAGCCAATACAACAATAGGTTTTTGATGTAAATGAATCAAAATTATACCTATTTTTATAGATCAGCAAAAAAAACATCATATTTTTGTTTTGCAGAATTTTAGTAATTAGTTTATGTGTGCCATGAAATGAAAACATTGAAAATCACTGATATAATGTATATACATATTATATATACAAATATAAACATATATATAAATAAAAACCAATATATGCAGGAAGACATTCTTGATGTTGGAAGTAATGCATTGATTCACATTCTGGTGCAACTCTAGACTCACTCGAAATCTCTAGGTGGACTAGTAAAGAGATCGTAGACTGGCACTGATCTGTTGACTGGTATTGGCCCCCCATACTACACTTTGATTAATGCTGACCGTAGAATATGGTCTTTGGGCTACTCTAGCAACAAAATTCTTTACTTTTATTAGTTCCATTTAAAGAGCATGGCATTGACCTAACCTTCCAGATTACACTGGTGAGTAAACTATATTCTAATATAGAAGAGTTGGTGACTTGCCTGGCAGGTCTATTTTTATCTGATTTGTGGGATACTGCCATATAATTCAGTCTTTCTGGAAAACTCCATTGGTTTGCCTTGTCATCTAATAATGGCAGCACAGCTCTCCTAGCAAAGAGTCTATAAAATTTTACTTGTGACTGTATTAAAGTGGCAAGTATTAATCATAAGCACTTGTATTTCAATATCTGCCCAACATTAAATGGCATTTTAAAATGCAACAGCAGTGAATACAAGTGAAATGGAGAGAATATGACAAGGAGAAAAGAAATAGTTTTGTTTTTAATTCTGCATAGGTTTATGTAATACCTAATTTTATTTTATGTCTTTTTTCCAATCAACTGTGGTAGATGCTTTCTCTAATACTGAATTTCTGAATAACTACTTCATAAGGACATTTTAAACACTGAGAAGAGTAACTGTAATTTTACCAGCACCTGATTACCAGAGTTATCTGCCTTTCTTCTCTGCTCCTTCTTTCTCTGGGAGGAGCATACATTTCATCTTAAAAATCCAGATTTCACTTTCTCCCTAAGGAAGAGTCAAGATCCTAAGCAGCCTATGACTACATGGGGAGTTTGGTTACCACTGCCTTCCCTTTCCCTTAGAGAATCTCCTTGACTTTATTTCAAATATTTGCCTACAAATTCCTTATCTTTGGATGAAATGGGCATGTCCCATTATTAAACCAATACAATCAAACAGTTTTTTGGACAGAAATTTATCCTAGCTTAAGCATTTCCAAGTCCAGTGGAAGGAAGTATTATTACCAACTGTCAGCACCTAGCTGTTTTATTCCTAACAACTAATAGCATTCCCCAAACCATCTATCCTTGTTTTATAATTATTTTTAATTTTCTTAGGGGTACTTATTTTAAGATTAAACTCATTGAAAGTAGGAAGACTAAGCAGTATAAACCTTTCAGGAACTAAAACTCTGGAACCAGCAAAAAAAAAAAAATCCTGTGGTAATCATTAATGATGTTTGCCAAATATTATAATTCTCTTTTTGGGATCATGGTGGAGTTGTACTTTCTGGATCCCTAGGGTTAGGTAGGGCTATGTGACCAGTTCTTGCCAATAACTTGCAAGCACTAGTGGGATGTGTCATTTTTGGCTTATGACTTAATTAACGTATCAGTTAGAGTTTTCTTTCTTCCTGCCATTAAAAGCAAGCAATGTTCCAGAAAGTGGCTGTTCCATCATCCCAGGTCCTAAAAACAGACAACATGGAGCAGATTCCCAGCTTACATTTGATGAGCAAGGAGCATGAGCAAGAATTAAACCTTAGTTGTTTCAAGCCACTGAGATTTGGGAGTTTGTTACTACAACATAATTGAAACTATTCTGCTTGATACAGCTTTCTTCATGCAACCCTTGTAGAAGCATCCTTACAACTAATCTTTGCTTGCAGATTTAAATGGAATAAACAACTTTTTTCTATAAACAGTATAGCTTGTCCCATGGATAAAAGGTAGCCCTGGGATTTTGATTTTTGAAAGTTTAGATGAGATGTGGAAATTTTGTTATGCTCTGTACCTTGTTAAATGACACTCTACCTACATAGCTTTCACTTAGAAATATATCTGGTAAGTTAAGGTTGTATATTGTAAACTCTGAAGCAACCAAAACACACACACACACAAATAATAATAATAAAAATGATGGTAGAGTTGAAACCAACCATATCAGCAATTAATTTAAATATAAATTAATTAAGCCCTCCACATAAAAGGTAGAAGTTTTCCAGACTGAATTTTTAAAAATAGAACTAGATGCTATCTACAAAAATATTATTTAAATTTAAGGACACAGAGAAGCTTAAAATAAAAGAATGAAAAAATATACCATGTAAGAAAGAACCAGAAATTTACTCTGGCAAATATTCTAAGATGTTGAATGACAGAGGGAGGGAGGGAGAGAGGGAGGAGGGAGGGAGGGAGGGAGGGAGGGAGGGAGAGAGAGGGAGAGAGAGAGAGAGAGAGAGAGAGAGAAGAAAAGAGAGAGAGAGAGAGAGGGAGAGAGAGGGATTAAAGCAAAGCACAAGCTTTAATTATTTTCAAATACCAAAGCATCATCTTATGTATTTGGTATTTAAATGTGGATGCTTTGCATCTAGAAAGAAGAAAATGTCAGGAGCCTTTTGAGATAAAATGATCATATAGAAGAACTTTATAAAATGATAATATTTAGTGCTCAAAGAGGACTTGAAAATCATATAATCCAAGGTTTCCAAATGAAATAGATATATTACCTATGGTATGTGGAATACTTTTGGATGATACATTAAAGCATTTTGATAGTTTAATTTTAATAAGATGCATTAGGAAATACTAGAACTAGTACATCACTGTCATGATTTTATATTTGCTACTAAAGACAAACCTTACACAAAAGAGTCATGTTTTTATTTTTTAAAAGTTACTAGATGACTATCAGAAGTGGTATAGAAATATGGTAAAAATCATGGAGGTGGTATGAAAATGGCTAAACTTTTACAAACACTGATTGAAACCAATTCTCTCATGGGAAGAACTGAGACCCAGGGAAGGGAAATAATTTGCTTCAGCTCACACGTTAAATGTTGGCAAACTTGAGTCTAGAACTTAATTTTTTCAGTGTTCATTGTGATGCATTTTCCCCTACCGTACTATTTAAGAAGAAGCATCAATTACCTAAGTATTTTAGAACATCTTGCATTCAATGATAAATAAATAAGCTGACATTAGGGATTTATTGAACAGTGTAATATGCCAGGACTGAATGAGCTTAATACACATTCAGTATAATTTCTTTGCCCATCTGCATTATCTTACTTAGAAAGGGTTGATGTGAACTTTGAAGCTCTGAAGTCATGAACTATCAGAGAGCAATTCTTTTACTGGTAATAAAGGTTTTCACTAGCAAACATTTCTAAATGTTTATTATCTCCTACCTCCATTGGAATGTAAGAAATATGAAGCAGGGACTTTGTCCATTTTGTTCACTGTATTCTCAGCACTTAGAATGGCACCCGGCCTATTGTGAGTACCAATTTATTATTTGTTTGTTGAATGAATTTGAAAGATCAAGAAGACATTGTAATTCCAGAAATGAAAGTTATATATCTTGGTATAGGCTCATGTGTCATTAATTCAACAGACATAATGATGCATTCATTTATTAATTTAACAAACATCTGTGCAGAATCTACTATGTGGCAGACATTGTCTTGGCATGAGAGATGCAATAATGAATGAAACAACCATGATATCTCCCCTCACAGAGCTCATTTTCTATGAGGAGCGAGTAATAACAGCAAATATGACCAAGAGTGTTAAGGGTTACATTAGGTCTAAATATTAAAGTGCTGTGGGAAGCATAGAGGGAGAACAATTCACCCAGACTTGAGGGTAAGAAAAATATAAGTTGAACCGAAAGATGAATGGCAGTTCATTAGTGGAAAACAGTTTATGCTTAATCACTACTTCAATAAAACCCCAGAGCCAGCCCTAGGCCAAAAGATAATATAGATCCAATGTCTTCCCCATCCTTACCTTTTTCCTATACTGTCTCTGACAGATTTCTCTCTTCTCTTCTGTTTCCAAAGAACTTTGCTCTCAACTGAGTCTAACTTTGGTAGTAGTTGATAAACGTTCAAGGTACTTCTCCATCCAAAGATATTCTAAACAAGTCTACAATTACCCAATCCTTGTATCCTTCCCTCAACAATAAAAGGAATCTTAGTATGCTTTAATGATAACTTATTTTTATTTATTTAACTTATTTAAAAAATATATTAAATAATAAACATCATAATTTAGACGAGAGTCTGGTAAACTGCAACCTACTGACCAGTTATGTGTTTTTTATAAAGTTTTATTGGCACACAGCCACACTCATTTATCTACACACTATCTATGGCTGCTTTTGCCCTACACTGGCAGAACTGAATACTTACAACAGAAATTGTGTGACCCCTGAAACCCAAAATATTTTCTATCTGGTCTTTCATTGAAAAAGTTTGTCAACCCCTAGGTTAAAAATTGTGGTTTTACCTTTAAAAATGTTCATTTCTTTTTACAGTGGAAATCAAATTTACAGATAAGTTTCATAATTCTCTGTGTAATTTCTGCAGCTTTCAGAAATAACATATTCCCACTTTGTTTACTTTGCTTTTTTAAAATACATATTTCAATAATTCTTTTAGTGAGAACCTGAAATGAACTTTCTTAGTCTTGAATGCCTAAAAATGCCTTTATTTTGCTCTTGTTTATAAATGATAATTTAATTGATTATAAACTTCCGTGTTCATTGTCCCCTCCCACCCCCAGTACTTTGAAGGTATCATTTCACTTTATCTGGACTCCTTTTTAAACAAAAATTGAGATTAGCTCAGTATTTTTGTATGTTATTGGTCTTTTATTTCTGGTATCTTTTAAGATTCTCTCTTAACCATGATGCTCTGGAATCTTACATGATGTACCTAGATATAAATTTATGTTTACCTAAACTGTTTTGTACTTCGAGTGCACTTTCAATCTGAAAAAGTATGTCTTTAGTTCAAAAAATTTTCAGCCATTATATCCTCAAAGAGTTCACGGGTGCCATTTCATCCATTCCATTTTCCAGGACTTTTATAAGATGAATATTGGAAACTTTTGGTCTACCCTTGTCTCTTTAATTTATTCTTTATGTATTCTTAAAATCTTTTCCTTGATGCCATGTCCTGAGTTTATTTTCTTAGAAATATTTTCTAATTCATTAATTTGTTATTCAACTCTGTCAAGTGGAGAGCATGTTTTATTTCAATGACTAGTGAAATGGGTGAGGTTCCTCCAAGCTCCTAGACTCAAACTTGGTTGCACATTTTGCATAAAACACTCTGTTTATTTACCCCACAGCAGCTAGACTTCCACTAGCCTCTGCCTCTGTCTACTTCCAAACAGAGAACCTAGAAGTGGCTTCAGGCTTACATATGATTTTATGATTTTTTTCTACTTCTGGTCTTCAATGGTAGCCATGCTATTTTTTATTCCAGCTATATCCTTCTGACTTTATCTCTTTATATTTTATAAATCATAAGTTTGTGTTTGGAACAGAGAAGTAATTGAAGCATGGGCTCAGAGCACCATCTGAAACAGATGTCTCCTTCCAGAAGTATTTACACTTAATATATGTGATTTAAGAATAAATTCCTTTAAGAATATAAATGGATTAACTCATAACAGTGGCTCTTGAGGCACTATAGCTTGTGATTAAGGATTTAGGGAATGGGCTTCTGTGGGGTTTCTTAAAATATATCATGTAAACAAGGACCTCGTTCAAGCATGGACATTGCAATAATATATGTAACCTCCTATTAAGTGGGTTCTTCCATCTATATAAAATTCACTTGAACTCCATTCCCTACCATTTTGAGTACCTGCTGAAGATTTCTATAAATTTTAGGTGGCTGACATTCTTATGGTTCCCTTTAGTTCTTATTTCTGTGTGTGCTGTCTATCTTCTATACTGTTCTGTTTCAGAATAGAAAAAAATTCTTTGGCTTTATTTCCTCAGTCAACACCCACCCTAAACCTATTGACATAAAAATCTGTGGAGACCTGGCCAGAAGGTTTATATTGAAGAAATGAAAGTATTTTCAAACTAAATGCTAGACACCCTCTTTTTATTTTTAAAAAAAGATTTTATTTATTTTTAAAGAGAGGGGAGGGAGAAAGAAAGAGAGGGAGAGAAACATCAATATGTAGTTGCCTCTCACATGCTCCCAACTGGGGATCTGGCCCACAACCCAGGCATGTGCCCTGACTGGGAATTGAACTGGTGATCCTTTGGTTAGCAGGCCAGCACTCAATCCATTGAGGCATACCAGCCATGGCTAGACACCCTCTTTGTCTTCGTATATATTTATTTAATATTTTAAAAATTATTTTATTGTTGTTCAATTACAGCTATCTGGCCCTGGCTGGTGTAGCTCAGTGGATTGAGCGCGGGCTGCAAACCAAAGGGTTGCTGGTTCAATTCCAAGTCAGGGCACATGCCTGGGTTGCAGGCCAGGTCCCCAATGGGGGCCACATGAGAGGCAACGACACATGGATGTTTCTCTCCCTCTGTTTCCCCTCCCCTCCCCCTCTCTAAAAATAAATAAATAAAATCTTTTAAAAATATTTTTTAAAATTACAGTTGTCTGCATTAATCCTCCACAACTACCCCCCACCCCAGCCATCTCCACCTCCCTCCCTTGCTTCCACCCCCCTTGTTTTTTTCCATGTGTCCTTTATAGTTGTTCCTGAAAACCCTACCCCTTCCCCCATTATCCCCTCCTACCTCCACTCTGGTTACTGTCAGATTGTTCTTAATTTCAATATCTCTAGTTCTATTTTGCTTGCTTATTTGTTTTGTTGATTATATTCCACCTAAAGGTGAGATCATATGGTATTTGTCCCTCACCACCTGGCTTATTTCACTTAGCATAATGATGTCTGGATCCATCCATGCTGTTGCAAAGGGCAGGAGCCCCTTCCTTCTTTCTGCTGCATAGTATTCCATTGTGCAAATGTACCACAGTTTTTTGATCCATTCATTTCCTGATGAGCACTTAGGTTGCTTCCAGCACTTTGCTATTGTAAATTGTGCTGCTATGAACATTGGGGTGCATAGGTCCTTTTGGATTGGTTAGAAACCCTGTTTTTAACAGTCTTTCACATGCACACAAATGAATAAAATTAGAACTGGGAAAATGTGATTAAGATCAATGTCAAGATCTTGGTTGTGATATTATACTATAGTTTTCAAAATTTATTACTCAGGTAAACTGGGCAAAGTGTACAAGCTGTCTCTTTATATTATTTTTTATAATTGCATGAGAACCTACAATTATCTCAATTTTTATTGTATTTTTTCCATTACCTTTTGTGCCCTCTATACCCTGTGCTACCTCTACCCACCCCCATAAAGTAAGGTTAAAAAGTGAGATGACATTGTCATTGAGGAATTTTGTTTGTGGTCCTTTACCCCACATAGTGTACCCAATGATTTGCTGTTTTGGTGGCATATCTCTCCTTCCTTTTCCTCTCTTCTTTTTCTCTTCTCCTTTTCAGAATCAAGAAGGAGAAGAAGAGAGAGGGGAGGAGAAGGGGGAGGAGGAGGAGGAGGAGAAGGAATAACACATGTATTACTTTGTATCATACAGGAAAAAAACGGGCCTTTATCTTTAATTGTCTTGGCTCTGTGTCTCACCTACCATTCCTAGGGCCTTGCAAATTATTTTTACTAGGAAGTTTTATTTTCAAGAATTCTGATGCAAGCTGCTGATATAATCCTGGTTTTAATTCTTAAAATGAGAATATTTGCTGCTTTCTTGGATGGTCTTGATGAAGATCTTTAGTTAAAATTAGAATATGACTTGGGTTAACATTAATTGCTTTCATGGTTCAAATTTGTCTCTGAGTGATAGTATTAGGTTTTCTGCCTTCATGGTGCTTGAATGACTAGGAAGACAGGTGGTACCATTGGGGAAAGTTTAAATTATTCCTTGGCATTGTTGGGGCCAGAGAAAATTTCCCCTTACCTCCTTCAGTCTTCTGGCTGGTCAAATAATTCAAGTGACATGACAGCAGATTAACAGGATAAGATCAAATCTTAACACATATGCATGGGTAGTTCACATGAGCATGAAAATTCTAAAGATAGTGAAGCAAAATGAGGTATATATGTCATTTTGGACTAAGGAGGAGAAGCTGGAAAATTCAGAGGTAGGTGAGAAGGAGCAAACATTTGGTAAACAAATTCTTGCAGGACCATCTAGAAACAAATGGGACAAAAGTGATCTAGTGGAACAGATTTTTGCTTGGATCCTCCCTGCCTGCTACACATATATGCTACAGTGAACATGCTAAGGTGAATATGTGAGACCTCCCTTCCAGAAGCAAGGTTTTCTATCTGAATTCTTTTAGGCAGGTAAGGGGGAGGGAAGAAAACTCTTCATGAGTTTGTTGGGCTTTAATTATTTTCAGCTCAAAATATACTTCATGGCAGGGTGGCACATTCTGGGGGGATTTGCTCCTGATCCCCACAGCATCTTATCTGATTATGGGTATACTTAGAGACAGCTGGAGTTCAGTAGAAAGTGTGAAACAAGGTATATAACACAAAGTCACAGAGTGGTGATAGCCAGAGGGAAAGAAAGGGTGTTGTCAGGCTAGTGGAGGTGAGCAAAGGAGGGTAAAATGGGTACAGAAAAGACTTTGCTAGGGGCAATGGGCACATGATGCAAGTATGCAGGTGATGTTTTGTTGAATTGTACACTTGAAACCTGTATGATTGGTTAACCATTGTGTCCCCAATAAATTCAATTTTAAAAATAGAATGAAACAAGAGTTGAGAAATGAAGGGAGAGAAGTGTTATTTGGGCCCAGAGGTTGAGTGATATACAGTTTATATCAAGATTGTTAAGTGAAGATTGCTTTGACTATAGCAGAGAGTTCAAGCAGTGCTAGAACGGAGGATAAGAAAAGCTAGTGCTCTGGGATATTTCTTTGGGAAGCATAGGCTCTGGATCATAATAATTAATGCTTCCATGATGTTTATTATGTGCCAGACAGATAATCTTCTAAGCCTTCAACAAATCTCAACTAGTTTCACCTTCATGACAATCACATAGGTGAGCACTACCCTTATCCCAGTACCCATTTTAGGAAATGAAGGTTATGTTACTTGACTACAGTCACACAGCCAGAAATCTTAGGTAATCAGCCTCTAGAGTATATATTTTTAATTCTTTTTTCTTCTTCTTTTGGATTTGAATCCTGGATATGCTCCTTAATAGTTACGAGACTTTGAATCAGAGTTTACTCAAAGCCAATTACATATTACAAGGATTGACACAAAACAAATACTCAATGCATGCTAGATGATATTAGTAGTAGTGGTGGTACTGGTGTTTGTTTTGTTGATATTACTGTTTTTTTTTTTATCTCCCATTCGTGTCCTTTCCATCATTGACAACTGAAGGCAGAGTATTAGATGTAGCCCAAAATTTACCTCTGAGAGAGAAGTCATGGAAGTGCTTTAACATAAAGCCTGTCTGAAAATTGGGAGGAAGGACTTTAATCCCAAACAGACATGCCAAGGTGAGTTACAGAAATGCTCTCGTCAGTCTAATTAGTGGCTTCCTATTAAATTATGCTTAGAATAAATTGATGAAAATTAGCATTTTGTGTTATATTTAATTTTATTTAAAACTTGCTTTATAAGATGATTTTTAAAATCTTTTAAAATATATATTTTTCAAGACCAATATAAATAGATAAAGGATAAATTTTATCATTAGTTACAAGATGCAAAATAAAGCAACAGCTAGCTGCAACAACCAGCTACCATTCCTCCATCATACTGAAGATTAACTCCTTATTGTGAGCATACTCATACAGTACACAACCTTATTGGTGAACAATTTGACAGTATCTATTTTTTTTATGCACAGACCCTTGAACTCAGCTATCCCATTCCTAGAAATGTATCTTACAGCAGTGCTTACCCAACTGAGCAAAAATGCACACATAAGGCTCTTTGCATCATTGTTTGTATTTGCAAAGAAACTGAAAACAGCTTAAATGTCCATTAAACCTTCAATACTGCTATGAATATGTGCAGTGCTTTTCTAACAGGCCTCTGGATAGCTAAATTTCTCTGCTTTAGCAACTAAAACAAAACAGAACAAACCAAAAACAAACATCCTTTCTATTCAATAGACTTGTCTATTGTTTTTTAAATAAATAGCTGAGTAATTTTTGTGGTTCTATTGTTGTTTTTGTAAATCCCAGCAGTTACCAGAGGTGTTATGATACAATATAAATGTCAAGAGGTGATTGAAAATCATTTTTAGTGTTTAATGATTGCTCACTGTCAATTCTAGGCTATTTTCCCTACCCCAAGGATTTAGCAGAATCATGTCTTCTTTTCCAAATAGATTTTTCTCTCTAAAGTTTCTGTGTGTCTCTCAAATCTGACTGTCCTTTATTTCATACCTGAAGGGCTTAGTCATTGTCAAGCTCCTCCAGTTTTAAAAAAGAAGAGGAAAAAGAACCCTGGGGGCTTTGGATTTGTTGGAATTCCACATCTCTGTAAAAATAGTGACATCTCACCGAACACCACCCAGGTAATCAACATAAGAAGAATAAGAGATGGCCAATGAAAGAATGGATAATATTTTGAAATAAAAATGTAGCATGCTCCTTTAGGGAAGAAATAAAAAGAAATGTTTACACAGCCCTTTAAATGCTCAATTAAGTTTATTTAGCAACTTTCCCCTAATTATGGCATAACCATTCAGAGTAGACATAACATCACTCTATCCTGGATATTTACAATTGTGTCTGAGAGCCCATTTGTCCTTGAGAGACTAGCAATCAGCAAAGCAGATGATGAAGCTATAAATCTATGGAATCACTTTGCCAAATATCAGTGTCTCATCTGTATGGTGGTGAAATGAGTTATTGTACAGAACACTATTGAATGCGTATCACAATCGCCATTTTTTAGTGGCTTAATCTTCATTGTGAGTTGACTTCAAATTTTCCTCCCAAAGCTTTGCTGTAAATAATGCATCACAAAAGGACAAAGCTGAAGAATGAAAATGTTTGAAACAGACTTTATTTTAAATATTTCAGTTTGTGTATTTCTAAAGCAAGCTTGTGTATTTGCAATCTTTTCTAGTTACACTATTTGTGCACATGTGTTCGAGAGAGAGAAAAAAAGACTATGATCACATTTAACTCAGAAAAGCAATAAGAATCAGCTCTTTGTTCTGTCAACTCTTTCTTTTAGGCATTAGAAGATAAATATACCCTGTATTGCTGCCATGCCTGAGAACAGGATCCCAACAATTAAGTTAAATTCTATGGTTATTGTAAGTTTTTGGATAAGATATCAGGATACAAATTTTAAATGCCTTTAATACTAGGCCCTTTCTTTTTGTCTAATCAAAATGAAGCAATCCTTCCCATCACCAAATACACACAACTGTTAAAAGATAAACTGAGACATATTAAAAATTTTAACAGTTCATTTGAGCAAAAATCCATTAGAATGGGGCAGTGTGAAACTAAAAGTGGTCAGGGGGGTTCTGCTGACAGAAGCCAGGGGAAAGGCAATAGAGAAAGTGTGGAAGCAAAAAAAAATGGAAATTATTTGATTGGTTGTAGCTAAAAGCTCATTGGCTGTTGGTGATTGGTTGTCCTTAGTGGTTTGATTTCAAAACCTTGACACATTTACTACAGGCTTAGATTTTGGTTTGCTTATGTAGGATATGATGGCATTTGAGCCACCTCAATCTAATAGCCTCCTTGTTTAATTAATTTGGATCATCTTTGGTTTAATTTTCCAGACCTGTTCCATTGATCAAGCCCATGCTAAAGTAGCCAAATATCCTGAATTGCTTGAAACTAGACAAGCATTCACCTTTTTACCCAGATAGCCAGCTGTTCTACATCTTACTGGAAGTCACAAATATTTGACGTGGCTAGTTTCAAACTGATGGAAAATTTGGAATTTAGTGAGTCATTTGACATCACACCTCATCTCCTTACTAAGTAGACATTGAGGAAGAGTTTTGCCTATACATCAGATGTTCCATGAACCTTTTATTATGTGTCTTGTTATGGGTCTCATCCAGAGCAGGAAATTGGCAATGAATCACACTTAATAAGAAAAGGCTGAAGTTCTAGAAATTTTTGTTTGGCTACTTTTCTGACTACCATGTAAATCCTATAAGATGATTCATTTTGAGCTCAGAGAATGAAATTTTATTTTTATAATTCTTACTGAGTGAAACATTTTAAAATTCCATTAACAATAATTATGCTGGAATTAAATTTCTTATTTGTCTTTCATTGCTCATTATAAGTTATAGTCTACTGATTTGAAAAAAAAAATGGACTCAATGCTTATAGGCATTGATCCTCAGCACCACAACATTTTTCTTTAATAAAAGACCTAAATAAAAAAATTGAAGAAATTAGACGGTTAGGATAAGGGTAAGTAAATGCATTTTACCTATAAACTTTATTCCCTTTTTAAAAATGTTCTTTTGTTTTAATCAGTGATGCATTAAGAAAGATTGCTAAAGTATTTTTTGCCTTTATTACAGCCTCAGTGCCCATGAAAACCAGTGATTTTGTTACAGAACCCTGCCAGTGCTGTTTTGGATCAGCTGTGGGGTTTGACCGCCCACCCTCAAGAAGTGTGACTTCCAATGCAAGAGTTTGGTGAACAAGGAAAGGGGTTGTTTATTTAAAGGTTATATAGATTTAGCCCTGACTGGTTTGGCTCAATAGATTGAGTGCCAACCTGTTAACCAAAAGGTGGCCAGTTTGATTCTGAGTCAGCACACAAGCCTGGGTTGAGGGCCAGGTCCCCAGTAGGGGGTGCTCAAGAGGCAACCACACATTGATGTTTCCCTCTTTTTCCCTAGCTTCCTCTCTCTCTAAAAATAAATGAATAAAATCTCTAAAAAAAGGTTATACAGATTTAGAATAATGGTGGATATCTGCCATTAAGTCGCATTCCCTTTAAAACACCCCCAAAAACACATAGTCTTGCCTCCCTTTGCCAAACCAGGTCAATTTCAGAATATGCCAGTTAGAGGTACCATCTTTCAGAAAAGCAGAAATCTGTGTCTCAGCATTCCCAGCTCCCTGTCACAGTTCAGTTCAGCTCCAGGCATCTCCCATTAATCTGTGCTTGGTTAGGCAAGTCCCAGCACAACTCCATGAGCTCTGCCACTGTCTTCTCCAGGCAGGTTTCCCAGAGGGTCTCCTCTTTCTTACTCCAGCTCCTACTCCAAACTGCATGGCATCTCTTTACACCTCAGACATCATGGTGACCAAGGCCCCTTCTCTACACCCTTTCAAACCGAGTGATTGCTTCCTCCTCCTCTTTCAGCCTGCCATTATTTTAAATGCTCAGCCCAGAACCTCCAATGTGACTTCATATCTGGCCCCTTCTATTATATGCCACTTTTGCCAGTTCCCCCATATCTTTTACCTTCTTTTGGTTGCCATCTTTAGTCAGGGTAAGAGTTCTCAGTGACACAGGGTCATCTGCTTTTCCTGGTATGTCAAGAGTCACTTACTCCTTCACCCAGGGCAGTAGCACAGCTATTAACTTGCCATGGTTATGTAAAGTATCTTAAATACCAAGAGTCACTCCTCCTTCCCCCCAATCAAGGTTTGTTAGGAATACGCTTTGCTATTTTTGGAGATCCCCCACTCTGCACTTCATTACAATTTGTAGTACCTGTGCATCAGTAAAGTTCAGCTTCAAACAATAATTTTTAACCACCTAAAAGTCAGAGAAAAATAAATGTTACTTTTTTATCCATCTGAAAACTTGAGTGCATAGTAATATAACTTTTGAAAATGTTCTTTTGCAAATAGGAACTGATGATTGTTTAACTGTGTTGTAACAGTCTTAGTGTGAGTTTGTGTACATGGAGGGTGTGACTTTAAGAGCAGATAATTTGCAAACACTTGCCCATTACCATAGTGGTATCAGTACTGTAATGCAGTAGCTCCAAACTGGGTTTCTGCTTAAGCATTCATGATATTAAAAAAAACCACCCAGAGGATTAGCAGATGTGGGCATTCGTTTATTACTCATGTTACAGAGGAGTGTACCAGTGTTGGTAGGTCAGTGCGAGAGACCATGCATCCTCCAGTCTGAGGCTCCTTATAAGGGATCCCAGACAAACAAGGCACACATCCTCTGCTTGACTCTCAAATACATGACCTCAGTGTGTATGTGCAGAGGGAAAGATCAAGAAACAGTCACAGGACTAGAAGCTGCTTCAAAAAGGAGATAAGGAAGGAATTACAATCCATTTCCAAAGCAATACACATTCCTTCTGGCCATGGCCCCCTGATCAGTCCTTAGTCATGGAAGGGCAAAGGGCCATTTCCATTGATCCTGCAAGTACTGAGAAGTCTTCATATCAAAATGTCACTGAAGTGAACACAGGAATTAGGGCCTGAAAGGAAGCTAAATAGGCCACCTCCAAATATGCCTTTTTGGCATAAGAACTATTTTAGGCTGATTATTTTTAAGAAACAGCAGACACAGGATAAGCTCTGAAAAGCTAGTAGAAATTACCTTATATTAAAAGAAATTTACATTTATAAGTGAAATCTCCACTTGTGAGGGTGTCTCCCTCACTGTACTGTTACAGAACACACAAGGGGGGCCTGGGACGATATACTATTACTGAAAGAAGGCCGCGGGTCCGTTATGTCCACCGCCAGAGGAAAGACGTCTCTCAATGCCAGAGATTCGTGAAAAGGAAAGGAAACGTTTATTTAATGTTATACTAACTTAAACTAGTGACCTAATGTCTTTACCAAAATCCCAAAGTCCCTTAAAACACCCACAAACAGACACAGTCCTTCCTTCCTTCCCCCTTTGCCCAGTCCAGAGTACCGTATCTCAGGAAAGGAAATAGAAGTCCATGGCTCAGGTAGTCTTCTGGTTCTTCCCAGTTAGAACTCCATCTCGACTGGGGTTCCCGGCACCCTCCTCTGAGTCACCGGGATCTCTGCTAAAACCAGGTGGTGGTTCCCCCTTCTAAAGCTGTGGGGGTCTCCACTCTGCCAGGCCGCGTGGTTCTCTCCTCAGGGCTGCGCATTGCTCTCCTTCCTAAAGCAGCACGGTTCTCCTTCTCTCAGGGCTGTGCATAGCTCTCCTCCTCTGGGCTGCACATGGCTCTTCTTCTTAAAGCAGCCTGGTTCTCCTCCTCAATGGCTGTACATGGCTCTCTACTCCATCGAGTCTGCGTGGTTCTTCCCTCAATGGCCGCCAAATCTGGGTTTTAAATCCTCGCGGCCAATCTTCCTCTGCAGCCCCATTTCCGACTCCTCCCACACTCGGCTTCACATGCCAGAACTCTTGTTCTTCTAGCTTTACTGGGCTGCCATCATGAGTCTGGGCAGGCGTGGCCCCATGTCCTGGAGCCAATCTTCTCTGAGCTCCCACGCAGGCGCTATAACTCAGGGGACCTGCCCTCCCCAGTCTGGGTGGGGAAGTTACTTCTGTTCCCCTGGCTTAGAGCTGATCACGGCTACTTAACATATCCATGCAACCAGCCAAAGGCCATAGATATGCTAAATGACCAACCCAGAGGTTAGCTGCAAGGCTGTTGCTATGCAAAACAGCTCTCAATGGCCCTGCTCCATTTGTCCCTTCCCCCAACCCACACCCTGGGGTGGGGGATGGAGACATCTTAAAATCTCCTGGACACCTTAAGTTCTGGACCCCATTTCAAATGCCTATTTGGGGCCCCCCTCTTGGCTGCACCCTGTAACAGTACCAGGAGGAGTGGATGACGTTATCCTAGAAACTCCTGTCAATGCAGAAGGCAATTACTTAAATCTACTTAAATTTACTTAAATCTTATCTTCATTTACTATTCTTCCCCTCTCCCCAACACCTTCTTTGATCTTTGGTGGGAGATGGATTTATGGAGATGCTTGGGCCATATGAAAGAGTTACTCAGTTTTCCCAGGTCTCTCTCTTCCTTGTATACAGGAGGCATATAGGTTACTAAACTTCTGTTTGTTTTTCTCCTGCTAACCTGTCTTTTATTATAATGGGTTCTCAGCCAAGAACCTAGAAGGCTAAAATGAAGATTATTTTTCCTCCCCCACAAGTCATAGAACCAAAATCAGGAAATAAGGAGGTAAATGCAGAGTAATTCAGGACTACTCTAGTTAAAATAACAAAAAGATTTTATCAATACTCTAGTGCGGAGGGAGTACCTATCCTAGTTACATCTTGATGGGGAAATTAAAAAATCCTGTCAGCAATAGAAACCTCTGTTCAAATAGAGAAGAGAGAAAAAAAGCACAATTTAATATTGCTTGAGCATTATTACATTGACATGCATGTAAGGTAGTGCAATAGTCTAGGCAATTACAAAGTCTGGACAATTTCACCTAAATTTATACCTTAATATAGAAGAAAGAACAATGAAAACTTCTCTTATCTCTTTGAGAAACAAATAGATGCACTCGTGGTTCTCTTATAATCTCCTGAGAGACTTAATTTCAGAAATGTTTGTTTATAATTGAAAGAGTCAGAGATATGTGAATTGAATTATAAAATAAAAAGGGTTGGCTTCTTTTTGAGCTAATTGGACTTTCAAGAGACATCCTAGGAAAATAATACTTTATCATTTTACCTTTATAATCTATATTGTAATTGTTTTTTATTGTTTGAGTGGATATATCATGTTTATAGTTTATATAATTTATTAAAGTATATGTAGTTCTGGTGAGGATTAAGTTCTTCTCAACTAATATTTGTTCACGTTACTCAGAATATCTGATTCTTGTGTTCCCCTTTCAAGTATTCATTCACAAGAACATATCAAGGGGATGAGAATACAGGCAGGAAAACCTATGCAAATATTTGTTTAGTTGAAAAGAAATGTTTTCTGAAAACATCAACACAGCTCACCATAGCATGGACTTCAGGCCATATTTGCTCCATAAGAGAATACAAGAAAGGATAAGGGCAACTTCTCCTTGCCAAACTCTCAAGAAAAACACTAGAAACTAGAAAAACCCTGGGTGAATGGGTGGTATTGATTGTGAAAGTAACATTCCAACCATTATACTGAATCAGCCCTGAACCGTGAGAGCAAAAGGCTAAATTATTAGATTTTTCTGAATGACATAGAGATATTCGAGGTAGTTTGTGAATATCAATATTCAGTATGGTTATTTTGGCACACATAATTTCAACTTTCAGTTCCTTTTTTCCTTGAAAGAAAGAAAACGGATGAGAGAGAGACCTGTCCAATGCTTTTTTCTTTTCTTTTCTTTTCTTTTTTAAATTTTATTTTAATCATTGTTCAAGTACAGTTTTCTCCCACTTACTCCCATTCCAGCCCACCCACCAAATCCTCTCTTCTTCCCCCCCATTACCCCCCAACCCCTAGTTTGTGTCCATGTGTCCTCCAAATTTGTTCCTATAAACCCTACCCATTCCCCCCTGAACTTCCCTCTACTCTCCCCTCTGGTCACTGTCAGTCTGTCCCCTATTTCAGTGTCTTTGGTTATATTTTGCTTATTTCTTTGTTTTGTTGTTTAGGTTCCTGTTAAAGGTGATATCATGTGGTATTTGTCTTTCACTGACTGGCTTGTTTCGCTTAGCATAATGCTTTCCAGCTCCATCCATGCTGTTGCAAAGGGTAGGAGCTCCTTCTTTCTTTCTGCTGCATAGAATTCCATTGTGTAAATGTACCATAGTTTTTTGATCCATTCATTTACTGATGGGCATCTAGGTTGCTTCCAGCAACTAGGTATTGTAAATTGCGCTGCTATGAACATCGGGGTGCAAATGTTCTTTTGTATTGGTGTTTCAGTGTTCCTAGGATATAGTCCCAGCAGTGGAATTGCCGGGTCAAAAGGCAGATCCATTTTTAGTTTTCTGAGGAAGTTCCAAACTGCTTTCCATAGTGGTTGTACCAGTCTGCAGTCCCACCAACAGTGCACTAGGGTCCCCTTTTCTCCACAACCTCTCCAACACTTGTTGTTTATTGCTTTGTTTATGACGGGCATTCTGACTGGTGTGAAGTGGTATCTCATTGTGATTTTAATCTGCATCTCTCTGATAGCTAGCGATATTGAGCATTGTTTCATGTGTCTTTGGATTTTCTGTATGTCCTCCTTGGAGAAGTGTCTGTACATTTTTTAATTGGGTTGCTTGTCTTCTTAGAGTGGAGTCATGTAAGTTCTTTATATATTTTGGAGATTAAACCCTTGTCTGAGGTATCATTGGCAAATATGTTTTCCCATGCAGTTGGTTCTCTTTTTATTTTGATACTGTTTTCTCTAGCTGTGCAGAAGCTTTTTATTTTGATGAGGTCCCATTTGTTTATTCTTTCCTTTATGTCCCTTGCTCTAGGAGACAAGTCAGTAAAAAAGTTTCTGCGTGAAATATCTGAGATTTTCCTACCTACGTTCTCCTCTAGGACTTTAATGGTGTCACGCTTTATATTTAAGTCTTTTATCCACCTTGAATTTATTTTTGTATAAGGTGTAAGTTGGTGCTCAAGTTTCAGTTTTTTGCACGTGACTGTCCAGTTCTCACAACACCATTTGTTGAAGAGGCTATTTTTATTCCATTTTATGTTGCTGCTTCCTTTGTCAAATATTAATTGACCATAGAGACTTGGGTTTATTTCTGGGCTCTCTGTTCTGTTCCATTGGTCCATGTGCCTGTTTTTATGCCAGTACCAGGCAGTTTTGCTTACAGTGGCCTTGTGGTATAGTTTAGTGTCAGGTATTGTGATCCCTCCTACTTTACTCTTCTTTCTCAAAATTGCAGCAGCTATTCGGGGTCATTTATGGTTCCATATAAATTGTTGAAGTGTTTGTTGTATGTCTGTGAAATAAGCTATTGGTACTTTAATAGATATTGCATTGAATGTGTAAATTGCTTTTGGTAGTATGGACATTTTGATGATATTAATTCTTCCAATCCATGAACACGGTATATGTTTCCATTTGTTTGTGTCTTCCTTGATTTCTTTCTTCAGTGTTGTGTAGTTTTCTGAATACAGGTCTTTTACTTCCTTGGTTAGATTTATTCCTAGGTATTTTTCTTTTTGCTGTATCAAATGGGATTTTTTTCCTGATTTCTGCTTCTGCTGTTTCATTGTTGGTATACAAAAATGCCTTTGATTTCTGGATGTTGACTTTGTATCCTGCTGTTTTGCCAAATTCATTTATTAGGTCAAGCAGTTTTTTGGCAGAGTCCATAGGATTTTCTATGTACACTATCATGTCATCTGCAAACAATGACAGTTTCATTTCCTCCTTTCCGATTTGGATGCCTTTTATTTCTGTTTCTTGTCTGATTGCTGTGGCTAAAATTTCCAGTACTATATTGAATAGAAGTGGTGAAAGTGGACAGCCTTGTCTTGTTCCTGTTCTTAGTGGAATAGATTTTAATTTTTGCCCATTGAGTATAATGTTGGCTGTAGGTTTCTCATATATGACTTTTATTTTGTTGAGGAATGCTCCCTCTATTCCCACTTTGCTGAGTGTTTTCATCATAAATGGGTGCTGTACCTTATCAAATGCTTTTTCTGCATCAATTGATATGATCATGTGGTTTTTGTCTTTGCTTTTGTTTATGTGATGTGTTACATTTACTGATTTGCGAATATTGTACCATCCTTCCATCCCTGGAATGAATCCCACTTGGTCATGGTGTATGATCTTCTTAATGTACTGTTGGATGCGGTTTGCCCATATTTTTTGAGGATTTTAGCATCTATGTTCATCAGTGATATTGGCCTGAAGTTTTCTTTCTTTGTTGTATCTTCATCTGTGTTTCGGGTTAGGATGATGCTGGCTTCATAAAAAGAGTTTGGGAGTCTTCCATCATTCTGGATGTTTTGGAATCGTCTGTGAAGGATAGGGGTTAGCTCTTCCTTAAATGCTTTGTAGAATTCTCCTGTGAAACCATCCAGATCCAGACTTTTGTGTGCCGGGAGTTTTTTGATTACTGCTTCAATTTCATCTGCTGTTATTAGTTTGTTCAGGCTTTCTGCTTCTTTGTTATTCAGATTTGGAAGATTATATTTTTCTAGAAAGTTGTCCATTTCATCTAGGTTTTCAAATTTCTTGGCGTACAGTTCTTCATAGTAATTTCTTACAATCCTTTGTATTTCTGTGGTGTCAGTTGTAATTTCTCCTCTTTCATTTCTGATTGTGTTTATTTGGATACTTTCTCTTTTTTTCTTGATTAGCCTGCTTAAAGGCTTGTCAGTTTTGTTTATCTTTTCATAGAACCATCTCCTGGATACATTGATCCTTAGAATTCTGCTTTTAGTCTTTATTCCATTTAATTCTGCTCTGATCTTGGTTACTTCCTTCCTTCTGCTTGCTCTGAGCTGTCTTTGTTGTGGTTCCTTGAGTTCTTGTAGATGTAGGGTTAGGTTGTTTGAAATGTTCCTATCTTTTTAAGGTAGGTCTGTATCACTATGAACTTCTCTCTCAGGACTGCCTTCGCTGTGTCTCATAAGTTTTGGGTTGTTGTGCATTCATTTTCATTTGTTTCCAGAAACTTTTTGATTTATTTCCTAATTTCATTCTTGACCCATTCATTATTTAATGGCATGCTACTCAATCTTCATGATTTTGATTGTTTTGTGTTACTTCCCTTGGGGTGGGTTTCTAGTTTCAGTCCCTTGTGGTTAGAGAAAATGCTTGGTATAACTTCAATTTTCTTGAATTTGTTGAGGCTTGTTTTGTGTCCTGTCATGTGGTCTATCTTTGAAAATGTTCCATGTGTGTTTGAAAAGAATATGTATTTTGCTTCTTGGGATGAATGGCTCTATATATATCAGTTAAGTCCATTTCCTCTAGGGCTTTGTTCAATGCCACAATATCTTTGTTGATATTATTTTTGGAAGATCTGTCCATTTTTGGAGAGTGGGGTGTTAAAATCCCCTACTATAATTGTGTTGCTGTCAATATCTTTCTTGAAGTCCTCTAAGATTTTCTTTATGTATTTGGGTGCTCCTATGTTGGGTGCTTATATATTTACAATGTTTATGTCTTCTTGGTGTATTCTTCCCTTCAGTATTATGAAGTGACCTTCTGGGTCTCTTTTTATGGCCCTTTTTTTAAAGTCTATTTTGTTTGATAAGAGCATTGCTACCCCAGTTTTTTTTCCCTGTCCATTTGCTTGGAAAATTTGTTTCCAGCCCTTCACTTTTAGTCTGTGTAGATCTTTTGTCCTGAGGTGGGTCTCTTGTAGGGAACATGTGGGTAGGTTATGCTTTCTTATTCATTCAGCTATTCTATGTCTTTTGATTGGAGTGTTTAATCCATTTACGTTTAAGGTTATTATTGATAGGTACTTATTCATTGCCATTGTCTTACCTGTGTTTCCCTCTCTCTCTCTCTCTCTCTCTCTCTCTTTTCCTTCTTTTCCTTAAAGTAGGCCTTTTAGCACCTCTTGCAGAGTTGATTTGGTGGAGGTGTATTCTTTTAGACTTCTTTTGTCTGGGAAGCCTCTTATTTGGCCTTTTATCTTGATCGAGAACCTTGCTGGGTAAAGTAGACCTCTTCCTGGTTGCAGACCTCTGGTCCTCATTACTTGGAATATTTCTTGCCATTCTCTTCTGGCTTGGAGTGTTTCCATTGAGAAGTCAGCTGCTAACCTTATTGGGGCCCCCTTGTATGTTACTTCTGTTTCTCCCTTGCTGCCTTTAAAAATCTCTCTTTGTCTTGATATTTTGCCATTTTAATTATGATATGTCTTGGGGTGGGTCTCTTTGGGTTCCTCTTGATTGGGACTCTCTGTGTTTCCTGGATTTGTGTGACTTTTTCTCTCATCAAATTAGGGAAGTTCTCCTTCATTACTTGTTCAACTAGGTTTTCGATCCTTTGCTTTTCTTCTTCTCCTTCTGGTATCCCTATTATACGAATATTATTACATTTCATATTGTCTTGCATTTCTCTTAATCCGTCTTCATTCTTTCTGAGCCTTTTTTCCTTTTCTTGCTCTTTCTGGATGCTGTTTTCTACTTTGTCCTCCAACTCGCTAATCCGATCTTCTGCTGCATCAATCCTGCTTTTCATTCCTTCTACTGTGTTCTTCAGTTCAGAAATTGTATTCTTCATTTCCCCTTGACCTTTGTTGCGAGTTTCTATTTCCTTTTTCATGTTTATATAGTTTGCAGTGAGATTGATGTAGTTTCCCTCTAATTTCTGAAAGCTCATTGTGAGTTCATTGAACTTCCTGGTAATCATTGTTTTGAACTCACTATCTGATAGTTGAGTTGCCTCTATTTCATTTAGCATTCTTTCTGGGGCTTCCTCCTTTCCTTTCGTTTGGGGATTGTTTCTTTGTCTTCCCATTGTTTGTGAGACTCTTCTTGTTAGCCTCAGCTTCTTAAATAGATCTGTTCTGGTTCCCTGGGTTTGTGGTGTGAACTTCTGTGGTAGAATACCAGTGAGTTTTAGTGGTGCAGTTTCCTTGATCTCCGGAACTTACTTGTCTTGGGCTGTCATTTAAGTTGGCTCTGTGTTTGTCTTTGGGTTTTGATTCTTGTTGGGTCTTTTTTTGGTGGTTCCTTCCCACCAGCTGGTTAAATGAGGGTCACTCTGTCCACCACCTCTTGTATTTTGTTGTGCTAGTGAGGGCAGGTTGTACTGAGGCTGGTTCTTCCATGTGTATAAGGTTTGGAGGATTCTTTCTTGGTCTTGTTCAGTTGTTTGTACTGTGTACTGTCTCTACTGTTTAGTTGTATTTCCAGATATGTCCTGGATTGAGGTTTGTTTGTTTCCCACTCCCTCCTTCACCTTCTTCTGCTGTTATCTGTCAGTGGTTCCTTTGTTGTTGGGTTTCCTCTTTCAGTGGGTATTCTGGTGTTCACTGCTTCCATCTACTCTTTTCTGTGATCAGTTGGATGGGGAAGACAAAATGGTTTAAGACAGCAAGAGAGTATTCTATGATATTTACAGTAGCATCCAGTAGAGAAGAGATAGGAGATCCTTTGGCTATGTATAGTGTTACCCGTGATCTTCCACCCAGCTAGCTAATTTTTAGAAAGGATGGAAAGAAGTTAAGACTCTTGTTGGGGAAGAAAGGATTGTGAGTTGGATCTAGAAAGCAGTGAGATTGTGGGAGGTCAGATTCTCAGGTAAGGTGAGAGTAAAGAATAATAAATAGGTGTAGCATGTGAGAGAATAGAGTTAACCACCACATTAATAGAGTTCAGGAAACTTTGAAGTGAGCTAAGATCTGGGAGGGGTGTTGTGAAGTATTTACAATTGCATGGAACAGCAATTATTTACAATAATATTAGGGCAACAATCATATGACAGAATCTATGAGATCTAGATAACAAGAATAGGGAGTATAGAACCTTAGTAGTGTGCTAATGGGGGACACAGG